>NC_087205.1:37760896-37888396 GCF_015104395.2 Macrobrachium nipponense
CAGGGTAGAATGACGTTCACAAAATCACATGCGCAGATGAGTCCCAAACTCATCGCTGGAGCGGGACTACCTGTCATATCTTTATCGTGGTGTATACTGTGTGCCTGGCATCCTTGTGTATTGTTTCTCTCATCAGGAATAGGAGGACACTGGGGGACGAGGTCAATGAGCTCGTACTTTTGTGTCTCGACCGTTAACAAGATTTGATGATTGGACAGGTAAAACTGGTGTCTTACTTAATCATGATAAAAGTGATTATCATAAATGATGTGTATCATTAACTGAAAGTTATATAAGAACTTTCATAAAAGGGAAAGGTACTCAAGGCATAAGGTCACAGTTACATGGAAGTCACAAAAAAGAAGTACAAAGAAATAGAGAAATTCTCTTGCTTATCGTTAACACATTATTAACCTGAGCTAGGTAAAATATATCTTTTTCGAGGCCATCGTGGAGAGACTGGATGCATAAGTATAGATGGTGAAGAACTTGTTGGAAATAACGGAAACTTTAGAACCCTTCTAAGGTATAGGCTTAGAGGACGTGATTCACTGCTTAAGCAACATTGTGCAACTGCAAAAGGTAATGCTACCTATCATCACAAACACAAAATGAGCTGATTTCTGCAGCTGGTTTACTAGTACAAGAGATGGTACTCACACGAATAAAAAATGCTAAATATTGGTCAATAACTGCAGATGAAACTACTGACAGACATAAAAAAGAACAGATGGCTATAGCTATTAGGTATGTTTTTCCAGTCTCTTCAGACAAGTGGAATTGCCATGAAGATCCAATTCCTAAAAATTATATGTATCGTGAGGAGATCACCTATGGGGATATTGAAGATGGAAACGAAGTAGCTCTCACAGGTGAAATAATTAGACGCACCCTCTTGAAAACCGTGAAGGATTTTGGATTATGCATAGCTTTTTGCATTGGACAAAGTTATGAAGGCGCAAGTACTATGTCTGCTAAACGTTTAGGTGCTGCTGAAACCTTTCAAAATCAAGCTCCACACGCGCAATATTTTCATTGTGCAATGCACTGCTTGAACCTGAGTGCCACAAAAGCTATAACAATTTTACCAATTCAGCTTGCACAAGAAGTTGTGAAGGAATTATCTACATGTTTTCGTTCAGTGCCAAGAGAACAGACTTACTCAAAGCTCGCATTAAGGACTCTGAAAGAACAGCATCAGCTAAGAAACAGCTCTCTTGTGAAACACGCAATATCGAAAGACACACAAATGTAGTAATTACTTTGAATAGTGCTTCCTAACGTACTGCAAGCTCTTGGCAAAATTAAAACCTGGCCCTCAAGTGATGCGAGGAAGACTGCCAATCTTCTTGAAAACACAATATGTAAGTCGCATTTTGTCGTTTGCTTGCTTCATCTTGAAAACATATCTTCTCTGATGCTACTGTGACGCATATTGTTAAATTTGTACATATTGCTGAACCATTTAATTATTGTCCTGTTTAGTTAACTGTATAACTACCATTTGAATACGGAATCACTTGTTATATTCTGCGTTGTTTGTCTCCTTCGGACCTTTTCCCTGGCTTTAAGTTAGTCTCACTCTGGTCTCTTGCTGGGAGGAGGGTCGAAGGAGCTGTCTATTTATTTTTGAGTATTTTCTGTATATTTTTTCAATATTTTGAATGAGGTTTAATTTCTTTATTTATGGGTGTGATTTATAGCATTGTTCTGCTAAGGGAGGAATGTTTATTTTTACTTACCTTTTGTGTTAATATAATAATTATTTCGTTACTAAATTTTCATTTATCCTTTCTTAATATTGTGTTACAAGCTTACAGAACCCATCCGTGTCTTATTCTTAAATATTCAGTGATGAACCTAATTAAGTATGTAACATAATTTGGGGGCCTGACCGGGATACATTCTTCCTTTTAATGAGTAATTTGTCAGTGTTGTGTGTTCTCATTCAGAATATTGTACGTTGTGAGCCATCTGAATACCTGTTATTTTCGATATTGTATTTTATGAAGCGTTGCGCGCCCGCTTTTGAAATATAGTGTCGGTTTATGTTATAGTGCAGTGCCTGTTGACTCGTTTATTCCCAGTATTGTTCGCTTGTTTCTCCTCTCCCCACCGAGACTCGCCCGAGAGCAAAACTCGTTGGCTCTTTAATCTGTTATAAACTTCAATTATCACTGCTGAGAATTCGTGTAGTTACTCCTATTGATTCAAAGCCCGTTTTTATTGTATTGCATGTGGGGTACAGTATAAACCTTTTTCCCTTTTGCCTGACGCACGAAATGCTTAAGCTGTCAATTTTTAGTCGCTTAGAGTAATAACTATTGTTTGGACCAGGCAAGGTTATTCCTTCTCCACTCTATTTGACTAGAATCGGGAAATTTCCCCCGTACACTTAGCCTTTTAAAACCGTATTGTTATTTTTTCTTCATTCATTTGAAATACTGTTTACTTTTATGAAGTTAACAAATTGCTTAGACGTAATTGTGAGTTACCTTGCGTTCATTTGTGGAACAGGAATTCAGATAGTTTACGTAAGGAAGTTTTCATAGTTTCAATTTCACAATGGCTAGTTTTGATGTGGATAAATTTGCTGGTAATCCTTCTGCTGAACTCTCCACAATTCAATATGCAAAGAAGAAGGATCTTTTAGAGTTAGGCTTACGTTTGCGACTACCAGTTAGAAGTAACTTGAAAAAGTCTGAAATTCGAAATTTAATTCTTGAACATTACTTAAAGGCTAAAGAGGTAGGAGCTGAAGCTAGACTCTGGATAGTTGAAGACAAGGATACTTTGACTAACGAACAAAGACTCGAGTTTGAGCGAATTGCGGTAGAGCGCGAGAAGGAAGAGAAAAACTTAGAAAGAATAAAACTAGAGTTTGAAATTGAAAAAGAAAGGAAGAATAATGATTTAAGATTAGAAGCAGAGAGAGAACGAGAAGATTTAATTATTCGAAAAGATAGAAGAAGAGAGATTAGAATTAGAGCAGAAAAGAGAGAAGAGAAGATTAGATTAGCAAGCAAAGAAAAGAGAAAGAGAGACTTGCATTTCAGGCTGAATTAGCTGTAAAAGTAGAAAGGGAGACTATTGAATTGCAACTGAAAGCAGAAAGGGAAAAATCTGAACTTTCCCGGCTCGATAAACGGCAAGAAATTGATTTGCTAGAATCTCAAAAGAAGTTTGACTTATCCAAGAATATGAAATTAGTACCAGATTTCACTGATTATGACCCTGAGGACTATTTTAGGGCTTTTGAAGAAACTGCTTCTCATTTGAATTGGCCGAAAGAACAATGGATTTGGCTACTTAGGCCTAAACTTTCCGGTAAAGCGGCTCAAGTTTGTCGACATATCAAAGAGACAAATGATTATGAAGTTATAAAAAAGGCTGTCATAGATGCTTTTTCAATTTCTGTGGAGGGTTATCGGCAAGTTTTCCGCAATAAAGTTAAAACTAGTACTCAGACATACCTAGAGTTTGCTTCAGAAAAATTAAGAGATTTTAGGAAGTGGTTAAAAGCTTCAACTATAACTACCTTTGAACAGTTAGAAAATCTAATAGTGTTTGAGGAATTTGTTAGAAAGCTTCCTTCACATATAATGTTGTACCTTTGTGACAGACAAGAAAATGACTTGTTAAAGGCAGCTTCTTTAGCAGACACCTACTCCCTTGTACATAAAACTAGCAAGAGATTAGATCATATTGTAAAACAAGTTCCAGGCAATACTCTGGGTGTTAGTACTGAGGAATCTAGAGAGTCACTGCTTTGCAAATATTGTAAGAAACCAGGTCATTCTATTAAAAACTGTAAAGCACCAAATTGTAAGGTTTCGGAGTTAAATAGGAATTTTAAGGATAGGAGTTTTAAAAGTAATCCATTGCATAGGGATAAACCGTCTTTGCATGTGGTAAAACATGAAGCTGTGGATTTGTTTGAAGGTTTCAAAATAGATGGTATTGGATCTTTAACATCCGATGGTGGTGAGCATAAGTTAAAGATGTTACGTGACACAGGGGCATCACAAAGTTTGATTTTAAGGAAAGCAATCCCAGATATCAATAAGGCTTTAAATGGTGACTTTGTACTCTTGAGGGATTTAACTCGAACTTCTCGTGCCCCCCTTGCAGACATTTATATTGATTGTCCTTTGAAAAAAGGTAGTGTCGGTAGGTGTGGTAGATAACAATTTTCCTGTGGAAGGAGTATCCTTGTTAGGCAATGATCTGGCAGGTAATTTAGTTGTTCCAAATTTGGTGGTAACTGATCATCCTAGTGAGGGAAATGATTTTAGTAATGATGTAGCTTGTGTAATTACTCGATCACAGAAATCAAAAGACCTAGAATGCTCTGAAGTAATAGAAAATGCAGTGGAAAATATTATGAGCAAAGCTGAGCTTATCAAAGCTCAAAAACAGGATGATACCCTAGGTAATTTTCAGTCAGGCAGTCTCTAAAAGTGAAATTGATAAATCACCTAGTTTTTATTATGAATCTGGTGTGCTCATGAGATTTTATCGCCCTGCTAAGTTATCTAAGCTTGACACTTGGGGTGAAAAGCACCAGATCGTTTTACCATCCTCTGTAAGAAAACTTGTTTTGGAGGTTGCTCATGATGGGAATGGTGGACACTTAGGGATTCACAAGACTTATCACAAGATTCTTAACCATTTCTACTGGCCTAACATGAAAAAGGATATAGCAGACTTTATCCGTACTTGCCACATTTGTCAGATTTCAGGAAAGCCTAACCAAAGTATACCCAAATATCCTCTTCAACCTATTGTAGTTCCTGATGATCCTTTTCATAGGGTAATTATAGATTGTGTAGGACCTCTGCCAAAAACAAAAAAGGGTCACCAATATTTGCTCACAATTATGTGTCCTACTACACGTTATCCCATAGCAATTCCCTTGCGTAATATTTTGGCTAAAACTATAGCTAATGCTTTGCTTAAAGTTTTCACCACCTATGGAATCCCCAGAGAGTTACAGTGTGACCGTGGCTCTAACTTTACAAGTGACTTATTCAGTAAAGTTCTGAAGGAACTGGAAATTAAACAAATATTATCCTCAGCCTACCACCCAGAGTCCCAAGGTGTCTTAGAACGCTGGCATCAGACTTTTAAAAGTATGTTAAAAAAATACTGTCTCGAGAATAATGCACAATGGGATGAAGGGGTGGATTTTCTATTATTTGCCATAAGAGAAGCCCCACAAGAGTCTCTCGGATTTTCCCCTTTTGAAATGTTATTTGGAAGGTCGGTTAGAGGACCTCTTAGTGTAATTAAAGAAGAGTGGTTGAGTGCACCCTCTTCCAGTCAAATTCAGTCTGTTAAACAATATATGTCAAAGCTCCAGAAAATTCTTTGTGATGTTAGGAAATTAGCTAAAGAAAATCTCGAAGCTCGACAGTTTGAAATGAAAACTAATTTTGATAGATCTAGTAAAGTTAGAAAATTACTCCCAGGCGATTTGGTTTTGGCTTATTTTCCTGTTCATAGTTCTTCCCTAAAGTCAAAGTTCTTTGGACCATATAAGGTACTGAAAAATGTCAACAATAATACTTATGTAATTGAGACTCCTGATCGTAGAAAATCCACTCAAATAGTTCATATAAATCTTTTAAAAAAATATCACTGTAGGGAACCTGGACCTTGTTCTAGAGACTTGGTTGTTAATATGATTAATATAGATTCTGCATCAGAGAATACCTCTGCAACTGCGAACTCAATTGATGACCTCTTACCTTCTTGGAGCCCAGAATCCAATTCAGAAGTTTTACAAAACCTGGAAGTGAAATTGTCCCATTTACCTAGTGAACATTCTCAAAGGCTACAGACTCTTATTAATAAAGTTTCTTTTTGTGACTTTCCCAGGAAAAGTACTGTACTTCTGCATGATATTGAACTTGTCCCAGGTACGATGCCCATTCGTCAACCTCCATATCGTTTGAGTCCTGATCGAAAAGCACAGATGAAGAGGGAAGTGGAATATTTACTCAAACATGGCCTAGCAGTTCCAAGTAAATCTCCATGGGCTTCACCTTGTCTTCTAGTACCAAAGGAGGATGGTAACTTAAGGTTTTGCACGGATTACCGCAAGCTGAATATGGTAACTATTAAAGATTCATATCCATTACCAAGAATAGATGACATCATAGATTCTGTTGGACAAGCCAGGTACATGACTAAAGTGGACCTTTTAAAAGGGTATTATCAGGTAGGCCTAACAGAAAGGGCTAAAGTCGTTTCAGCCTTCATAACTCCATTTGGCCTTTTTCAATATGAAGTAATGGCTTTTGGTCTTACCAATGCTCCGTCCACGTTTCAGAGGCTTATTAATGATACCATTAGAGATCTTGATGGTGTCTTTTGTTATTTGGATGACATCCTCGTAATCAGTGAACTTTTGAGGAACATATCCGAAGACTAGAATTGTTATTCCAAAGACTAGAGGAAGCTAATTTAACAATTAACCTAAAGAAGACTGAATTTTGCCATGCTACTATTTCCTACCTAGGCCATATTATAGGTGGTGGACATGTCCGTCCTAAGACTGCTAACGTTGATGCTGTACTTGAGTATCCTGCCCCCACTTCTCAAAAATCACTACGGCGTTTTTTGGGTATGACATCATTCTATAGGAAGTTTTGCAAGAACTTTGCATCTGTAGCATCACCCTTAACTAGCCTAACTAGCTCTAAGGTAAAGTTCATATGGACTCCAGAATGTCAAGAAGCATTTAATCAACTCAAATTATTACTCTGTAGCAACCCTGTCCTATGTACACCTGATTTTAATAAACCTTTTTGTATCCAAGTAGATGCGTGTGATACAGGGGCTGGTGGAGTGTTGCTGCAAAAATCAGCGGGAGATGGTCTTCTGCATCCAGTGTGCTACACGTCTACCAAGTTCCTGTCCCATCAAATGTCTTATAGCACTATTGAAAAGGAGGCACTGAGTTTAGTGCTCGCACTGCAGAAGTTTGAGTGCTATCTCCAGGGAGCTTCTGAGATAGTAACCTACACTGATCACAATCCGTTGACTTTCCTGGAGAAGATGAAGTCACACAACCAGAGACTACTCCGTTGGGCTCTGTATCTACAGAAGTTCCCCTTGAAAATTCTCCACCTTAAAGGAAGTGACAATGTTATCGCGGATGCTCTGTCAAGAGCCTGAACCAAAGTACCTTGAACTCCTCACTCTTCCGAGCCACTCCGTTGGGCTCGGCCTTTTGGGGGGAGGTGTGACGCATATTGTTAAATTTGTACATATTGCTGAACCATTTAATTATTGTCCTGTTTAGTTAACTGTATAACTACCATTTGAATACGGAATCACTTGTTATATTCTGCGTTGTTTGTCTCCTTCGGACCTTTTCCCTGGCTTTAAGTTAGTCTCACTCTGGTCTCTTGCTGGGAGGAGGGTCGAAGGAGCTGCCTATTTATTTTTGAGTATTTTCTGTATATTTTTTCAATATTTTGAATGAGGTTTAATTTCTTTATTTATGGGTGTGATTTATAGCATTGTTCTGCTAAGGGAGGAATGTTTATTTTTACTTACCTTTTGTGTTAATATAATTATTTCGTTACTAAATTTTCATTTATCCTTTCTTAATATTGTGTTACAAGCTTACAGAACCCATCCGTGTCTTATTCTTAAATATTCAGTGATGAACCTAATTAAGTATGTAACACTACCCATAACTCGTGCACCTCAAAACGTACAATGGATATTGTGGATCTTGTGGAGGCAATGTCTACTGCTGATGGTCTTTTAAACGAACTGATAAGTATAAGGGCAGAAAAATTTTTTATTTTGTTTGGTGAAGCAAAAGAGCTTGCTGAAATGTTGGGTGAAGAATTGAAAAAGCTACAAACACCTTCCTGAACAGTACACAGGGACGGAGCAGTAAGGAATAATGGGGGTTCCACACCTGAAGAAACTGAAGAATATTACGAAATTAATATCTTATGCACAGCAACAAACCTTTCAGTTCAAGAGCAGTGGAAACAATTGGCGTCAGCATTAACATTACATTCTGATCTATTTTTAGACCTAAAAAGTGTTATAAAAAGTCATTTTGAAATGTTGGAACAGAAATGGGAAAAATTAAAAAGAAGAAAGACCAAGAACAGCTATATCTGCTCTAAATGAGTCTTAATTAATTTTTCCCAAATATACTTTCGCTTCTTCATCTCCTGGCAACATTGCCAATAATTGCTACGGAGGCTGAACGTTTGTTTTCAGTACTTAAGTAAATTTTAACTGTGATACGATCCACAATGGAGGAAAATCGTTTGGAAACACTAATTCTTCTTCAGGTGCATAGAGCTGAAACACCTTCTGTGTCCAATGTTATGGATAAATTTGGGACAACTTCAGCTCGGAGACCAAAATTCACCATATAAATAAGAGAGAGTTCTATTTTTTACTGTATTGAATTTAGGTCAATCAGATTTCTAAAAAATAAATATAAAATTCAAAAGTTATGATTAGATAGCATTGCATAAGTGGAACCTCGGTTTTTTTTTAATTCTAACTCATCAAAGGATTTACATTCTTTTAGTAAAATTAAGATAAGAAAAATGACTATACTCGGTTTTTTTCCATCTGTCCACCCGCCTGTGGTGCTCGCGCAAGGTAACACTGGGTCCCGGGCTTTAACTAGTTACACTATGTGTAAGTTTTAGGTAAATAAAAGGATATCTGGGTGTAAATTTGCAACTGAAAAGAGTTTTAATAATTTACTGTGTGCGAATTACATCGTTAATATTCGAAATAGGATATTGTTATTATTGTTGAATGCAAGCTGAATGTAACTATATAAAGCCTGGGACGCAGTGTTACCATTTGCGAGCACCACAGGCGGGTGGACAGATGGAAAAAAACAGAGTATAGCTCGCAAGAGCACGAGCCACCTCCCGCACCTCGTAGCATCCTTTTTTCGAGAGATTCAGCTTTAAGCAGACGTCCAATGGTGGTCTCCGGCTATAGCGTGATATCTTTGTTTCCCCTAGGCAATTGTGAGTGATATGTTGTGGTGAAATTATATCCTACGATTGCTCAAAATGGTCCACAGCACATAATTTTCTTAAGAAGGCAACAACAGTAGGAATTTTAGGCATTGGAATTTTATTACAAACCAGAAATCAACTTGTATTTACCTTAAATCTCGTTGGTAGTCGCCAAACGCAGACACGAGAACTAACCTAGCCTTCTTATATAACTCCTATACACATTTGGCCAAACATGCAAATTAACTTATATAAGATACTTAGCTAGTTCGTCGTCTTCAGGAAAATAAGTACACTTAATTGCATAGTATAACCAATACAGAATAGCAGCGCTCGCCACTATTGGGATCCAAGAATGTCCCCTTAAATTGCCATGTGTGCACAGTAACCCGGACAGCCGCGCATTTACCCCAACATTAAGGAGGGAAAAAGACGGAGGGAAACTCTTGTCGCATTTGCGAAATACTACAGGCGAAAAAATATTGCTTATAATTAAATATAATTAATAATCATTAATTAGTAAATCACAAAATCTAAAGTAAAGTTAATGATAAAGAAATTAACACCTTTTCTTTTAATGGAAATGAAAATTAAATGTGTCATTTTATGACATAATTGTTCGAGTAGTTTATCGGTGTATATCCTAGCTGTCGTTGGCGTAATTTTTAAGAGATTGATATCTTTGATAGTGATGCCATTCAATATCATGTTTGAATCCATTTTTCTGTGAATCAGTAAATTCTTTTATTGTTCTAGAAGGTTCTAGTGGACGCGTGGCCACATGATAATTTTGTGCTATCGTAAGGGCGATAAGGCCGCTTCTTTCCATTTGAATATTCATTTATAATTGCAAACATGAGAGTGGAATACATATTTTTTTTATGAAATTGTAAATTCATAGTCACTCATAATTCAGCTGTCCTTGTGCATGGGCTGGTTGCTTTCCCATCTGGTAGGTCTATTGGCCGTTAACATCCGGCACATACTGGTGAGCTAGTCGAGACAAATGCGTTCCAAACCCCCCAAAATATTAACAAAAAATACATTTTACAGGGATTAACAGTTTTACACACAGAAAGCAGTTAGAATAAATATAAATGAATGATGAACATTTGAAATCACTTTACCTTTATGGAAGACTCTTGTTAGTCTATGGAAGATGGAGAGGAGGGGAGAGGAAGGAAGCGAGGTTACTATTTGGAAGGGTAATCACCCTCCAGAAGGACTTCAGGTATCAAGAAACTATCTGGGGTTACTTTTCTATGTTTTTTAGTGGCAAAGTCTGAGGTTGCTTCCCCACTTCATTTTTTACTGGTACTAGGACCAGCTTGAGAGTCACTGGACCCTTGTCGAATAACAAAACCGTCCCTTGACATTTGTTTCTGACATCTCTTCAACATCTGCCTAAAATTAAAATTATACAAAGCGTTGTCATTAAACATGTTAGACATGGATTGCAACATCTTTGTTAAAGGCCAGGTATTCTCGCACAGGTTTACCTGTCAGTCTCCCTGTCAGCTCATCAAAACTGACGTTAAAACGTACATGTGGATTACAGTTTGTAGGCAGAGTCAGTCCACTCACCAGAACTGATAAACTGGTGGAATTACCTACTAAAGTTCTTTCGACCGACTGACAGGTGATCGCACGTGTGGACAAGTAACCAACAATTTTATGACAGTTCGCTGCTGGATTTTGCTTGGGAAGGATCTCAACCACTCCAACCAGAATATGAATAAACCATGTATAGGACTAATTAATTTCATTGTTAGACCATGCAGCACTATTTGTAGACCATTGTGAGTCCAGATCATATAATAAATAAACACTATTTCCATGTGATAAATACAATTTGGCATAGGGCTGGGCCAGTATCATGCCTTTTTATAAGGTATTGTTACTAGTGAAATAAGGCTTCATAGTCCATTTCATAAATAATAAACACACAGATCTAATTTATAAGAATAGACATCTCTCTTAAATAGGCATTATTTAGACCATACTCTGTTACGCCTTTTTGTTTCTTAACTATTTTGAAGTGAATTGCCGTGCAGCTAGGCTATGTAGCTCACTCCTTATCACCCAGCGGAGTTCTATCACTGCCATATAGTGTTGCCACAATGAAGGCTAGGCGAGAAATGAGGGCAATGACCTCGAGTTGACTGTCAGACTGTCAGTTCTACACTATACATGTGGACGCTCTTCCATCGAACGGTTGTGGGTGGACTGACAGGTAAACCTGTGCGTGAATACCCAGACTTAGGATGATATGTCTAAAAAAAAAAATTTTATATCACCCCACTTCACAAACATTTCTTTAATCAATGAAGTAGGCATAATATCTCCTCTCTCTTCCTCCTCCTCTTTGGAATCCTCATCTGCACTCTGTTGGTGTTCCTGCTGAAGGTCTTGCAGTTCCTCAGTGGTTAGCTCTTCCCTGAGGATATCTACTAACTCTTCCACATCCTCACCACTCACATCCAAGCCCATGGACTTCCCAAGAGACACAATACACCACAGACGTAGGGTCGTCGGGATCAGCCTCAAACCCTTCGAAATCCTTCTCGAGGTAACACCCTGGCCACAATTTTCTCCAAACAGAGTTCACTGTCTTGGATGTCACTCCCTGCCAAGCCTTATCTATGAGGTTTATGCAGTTGAAGATATTGAAGTGATCCTTCCAAAACTCTGTTAGGGTCAATTCAGTGTCTATCACTTCAAAGCACCTTTGAAAAAGTGCCTTGATGTAGAGTTTCCTAAGTTTGAAATGATCTGTTGGTCCATGGGCTGAATGAGAGGAGTGGTATTAGGAGGCAAGAATTTCAGTGATGAATTTAAAATCATCTAACAGCTGGTCTTCCAAGCCAGGAGGATGTGCATGTGCATTGTAAAGTACCAGGAGGCACTTGGGGGGCAACCGATTCTCTTGCAGGTATTTTTTCACACTCGGAGCAAACACTTCATTTACCCACTCAACAACAATTTGCCTCATGACCCATGCCTTTTTACTGGCCTTCCACATCACAAGCAATTTATTCTTGATCACATTGTTTTTCTTGAACACTTGTTGAGTTTCAGAGTATACACAAATAGGGGCTTCACTTTGAAATCCCAACTGGCGTTCCCACAGGCCAAGAGTGTTAGCCTACCCTTCATAGGCTTATGCCCTGGCAATGAACTTTCCTCCTGCGTGATGTAGGTCCGTTTTGGCATTTTATTTTTTTCAAAACATACCTGTTTCATCACAACTGAAGACCTGTTGAGGGAGTTACAAGGATTAGGATGTCTCAAAGACTTATTAGTCCATCTGAGGAGACATCGTGCAATCACTTATCAGTGTCCTAATGATTTTGTCTAGCTTTCTTTTAAACTCTTCCACACTGTTCCTGTTTACAACTTCTGGTGGCAGTTTATTCCATATGTCACTTATCTTGTATGTAAAGAAGTTCCCACAATGCGGTGTGTTGTATCTCTTCAGTTCTAGTTTCCATCCATTATCTCTTGTCTGGTTTTCATTTAACGTAAATAGGATACTGTCTACTTTTGTTATGCCTTTTAGTATTTTGAATGTTTCCTTAAGTTGTCCTTGCAATCGCCGTGTTTCTAAGCCATACATGTTCAGGCTCTCTAGTCGTCTTTGGTAACATATTTTTCCTGATGGATGGAATTAACTTTGTGGCTCTTGCTTGTACCCCTTCTAGTCTATTTATGTCCTTTCTTAGTGTTGTGGCGGGATCACGAGCTTAAAAAACAAATGGGTAAAATCCCCCCCCCCCCCCCCCACACCCCCCCCCCCCCCCCCCCCCACATAAACTTATCAATCTGGCTACCAAACTCACCCTTAGTCACACTTTTCTCTTTATACTACCGAATACATGCAGGACAATTGACCTACACCTACACACAGAACAAAAAAACACAAACACATGTACTCACCCAACTCCAGATACTCCGGGCTATGCTGTGCTGTCTGCCAGTCGAGGCCGCGGAGATACCAACAACAACAAAGACATCAACCAAGAACCACAACCCAATAACAACACAACACCCAAGGACCACAACCCCACAATACAACAACAAACAAGGAACACAACCACAACTCAACAACACAGCAAACAAACAAGGAACAACCACAACAAAAGACCACTGCACAAACAATCACCAACAACACAAAAAGGCTGCAACACACACACCCACCAACAACACCTAGGAATCACAACAGTTCACCAACAACAACCCTCAACAACTCACAACCACACCAAGAAACCACAACAGCCCCCAACAACAACAACAACCCTCAACCACAACAACTCACATATAACTCAACAGAAACTCACAAGTACAACAAATCCAACAGCACAGGCACAACAACTCCCAAGCAAACAACACCAAACTAAATAACAAATCAAAAACACACAACTTATCTGACTTTCAATGCCTTCAATAGACTGCTGCCGACACTACTGACTCTCACAGGCTCTGACTAAAAACTGACTGAAACACAGAACTCTAACAACTAACTCCAGCTGCACCAGCAGACAACCCAGAACTCACCAACAGCCAATTCAATCGTTAACCATCCAACTACCAATTACCCTCTCTCTCTCTCTCTCTCTCTCTCTCTCTCTCTCTCTCTCTCTCTCTCTAGGACGATGTCAAATGGAACTCCCATAACTCCTCCACAGTGTTGGTGACCAAAACTGTACTGCATATTCAAGATGAGGTCTAACTATTGATGTGTAGAGCTGCAGCACCGTTTCCTTGTTTCTGTATTTGAACTGCCTCTTAATGTATCCCACTAGTTTCTGTGCCTCCTTTTCAGTTTTTATGCACTGTTTTGTGGATTTTAAGTCTTTAGTAATAGTGACTCGAAGGTCCTCCTCTTGTTCTATACTATTTATGCCATTCCCAAGCAGCATGTAGTTGGCATATGGGTTATTTGTTCCTATTTCTAATACTTTACACTTATCCAACTTAAAAGGCATTTGCCCTCTTTTTGACCACTCTACCATTTTCTTTAGATAATTTCTTAAACTTTCCACTGTATCTGGGTCTCCTGCATTTACATCTAGCTTGGTGTCATCTGCAAATTAAGCTATCCTGCTAGTTAAGTCTACATCAATGTCATTAATGTAAATAAAAAACGAGAGGGCCTCCGCTTGTCACATCTGCCCATTCTAATTCACCATTTATTACGACTTGCTGTTTTCCATAAGTTAGTCAGTCTTCGATCCAGTCTGCTATACCTCCTACAAATCCTAAAGCTCTAACTTTTGTCATTAATTTCTTGTGTGGAACTTTATAAAATGCCTTTTGGAAATCTGAGTAGAGTATATCTATTGCTCTACTACTGTCATTAATACCAATCATGTTATGAAAAAATTCCAAGAGGTTTGATAGGCAGTATCTGTTTTGTCTTAAACCGTGTTGGCTGAATTAACAACAAGTTGTTTTTATCAACGTGATCCACAATTTGATCTGCTATTATGGACTCAAAAATCTTACAAATGACCGACGTTAAGACAAATTGGTCAATAATTTCCAGTCTCTTCTCTTGGACCTTTTTTGTAAACTGGGGGCACGTTACCTAGTTTCCATCTTTTTGGTGCCTTTCTTTGTTCTGTACTTTTTCGGAAGAGTTTATATAGGTGAGGAACTATCTCATCTTTTGGCTCTTTAATTTCTCTTGGATGAATCCCATCCGGGCCAGGATATTTAAACTTGTTGAGTTTGTCTATTTTGTTTTGAATGTCCTCTTCTGTAAATATTATTTTGTCCAACGGTTCTGCCCCTTCATATTTAATAGCAGGTTCTGGTATTGAGGTAGTGTCTTCAATGTGAAACCACTAGTAAATAAAAACTTATTTAATAACTCTACTTTTACCAAGTCTGAGTTTACCAGGTTTCCTCTATTGTCCCTCAGGGGACTATGCTATATTTTATTGGTTTCCTATTATTAACATGCACAAAATACTCTTTTGGGTTTTCCTGAAAAACTGATGCAACTCTCTTATCCTCATTTATCTTCGAATTTCTTACCAATTCGTCCACCATTCTACAGAGTTCTTTATGTCTGTATGCTTCTTCTGGTGTTGGGTGTGGGTTCATTGATATGTGCAATCTATATATTTCTCTTATTTTATTTTTAATTTCTCTTATGAACCACTTACACTTAGGCTGAGGGTTGCCATTTGTTAGTATTTGCGTTTTTCTGTGTTTTCCTCTAGAAAGGCTTCCCAGTACTTATCTGTGCCTGTGTTCTCGTTGTACTCTCGATTTTTAACATACTCATTTAGCTTTTCTAGGTCTTGTTAACAAGAGTCTAATCTCATTAATATCTTCTCTTTTTGTAAGTTGAACATTAACTTAAAATTTAATCATTTTATGGTCACTTTTGCCTAGATTTGCACCTACTGAAAGGTCAGATACTCGGTTTTCTGTTGATAGGACAATGTCTAGTATGTTGTTTCCTCTAGTAGATTGTCAACCCTTTGGTGGAGGAATTCATTTTTTACATTTAAAAGTCTCTTTCCTTTTACATTTGATGTGGAGGTTATCATATCCAATGTACTGCTGCCTTGAAATCTGTTATTAAGCAGAGTTTGTTGTTTATTTCTTGTCCTAGTAGTGCATACAGCTCCTCATCGGACATTTGTGGTTGGTGGGGAGGTCTGTACACTAGTATTAGTTTTCTTTTTCCCTAGATTTGTTTATATTGATTCCAATCAGTTCTTGCATGGTTGTGATTTTACACTTAATTGGATTGAGGAGGTCCCTGACATATAACATAATGCCTCCGCCCTTTTTTATTAGGTCTATCTTTTTTGAACAATTTATATCCAGCTATCTGGTACTCGTCTACGAAGTCTCTTGTTGCCTCTCGTATCCATGTTTCTGTGATACCTATTATGTCTAATTCTTCACTTGCTACCAATGTTTAAAAGAGATCTACTCTGTTCCAAATAGAATGTGCATTAAACTGTGCCACTCTGAGGTACTTTTCTATCTTCTCTTTTGTCCTCAGTGGCTTTATTAGTTTCCCTTACTGTCACCATTTCCTGTAGTACTATTACTAACCAGATTCTGGGAGCTTTCCGACTTCTTCCCTTGAATGTTCAGTTCACTGAGGGTTTCAAGAGGTTTTCGTTAAGGTTTCTTGTTAGTTTTGCTCCTTCCAAATTCAAGTGAGTTCCATCTTTTATAGATTTTTCTATTCCCTATAAATCCATCCCAAAAGTTTACAAACCTAACACTTTTCTTGGAATATTAGCTCCAAATTGTCATTGATTCCAATTGCCTTGCTACGGGAGTAGTGTTTTACATTGGTTCTGGGCAGAAGTCTTATAAGAATGCCGTTATCAGTTTTCTCGCGGTGTTCTCTACAACATTCGTCAGGTTGGCTACAAGATCTGTCTTCCCAGTTCTTCCATCTTTTAAAAACAAGTCATTTCCTCCTCCCTGCACTATGATTGCAATTTTTCTATCATTTACCATGATTTTTTTCACTGCCTCTGTTGCGAATTATTCCCTAGTAAGTAGCAACAGAGATTATCAGTTAGGTATTTTCTCAGTCAAGGTTTTATTTGATTTAGCATTATTCTGGCAATCTCAATAAAAAGTATATTTCAATACAAAATTGCAGAACAAATTCCCACGACTCTGCTCAATAACTAACTCATAAACATGTACAAAATACATTAATTAGAGAATGAACCATCGTTCCTGCCGCCTGCTCTCTTCTCTCATATTTCGTGCTGAACACGATGGAATCAAATCGAGAGAAAATGTTGCAATCATTTTTTCACGACAGCCTCGGCTATCTTCTTTGTTCCTGCACCTGGGTAAGAATTGACTTTTCTCTTACTTCTATTTTTGGCCACAAAATTTAATCCCTGATCTTTTACAAATGAGTTTCCAGTTAAAATTATTTCCTCTTCTGTTTCTGAGAGCACAGCAAATCTATTCGTTGTATTGATTCCTTTTGGGGAACAGTCGTGTTTTCTGGCTGCTATCACTCTTCTACCAAAAGCTCTCTTGAATTCATTATTTATATCCTTGTAGCCTCTTTCTTTGTACCCGTTTCATTTCTGATTCTGGTCTTAAGCAATTGTTTTTTTCTAATCTCCACTATACTCTCCGTTTTCTGCTATGTCGTTATTCAGTTTCTGTTTCTGTCTCTTAAGGTTTGTCACTTCTCTTCATAGGTCTCTAATTTCCTTCGCCATCCTGTCTTCTCTTGCCTTCGAGTTTGTCCTCAGTCAACTCCTTAAGTTCTTTTGCTAATTCTTCTACTTCCCACCTCAGTTTAGCTATCTCCTGTTCTTGTTGACAGGAGAGACAGACACAGACTACCTAGCTTTGATGTGCATTGCGCTTGCCTCTTTGTAGTCTACGCACCACTTGTTTACACTGCATTTTGCACATGTGTGCTTTCATTTTAACTTATCTTGAGTCATCTCTGTTTGTGTCTTGGTTTCAGTATTTCTATCTGCACTTTTAATTCAGTATTATTTCTAATGTGACCAGTTGAAAAAGAAAAAAGGGGGGGGGCGGGTAGTTGAGTACTCCCACAGTCGCTGCATCCACTTATCCATGGACAGTTTTCCATAGTTCATCGGCAGGATACCTTTTATCGCTGCCACACTAACATACGGTCTCCCTGTTGTTAGATGATCCTAAACGTGTTGCAGCTCCCAACTGAACAACACAATTTGCCTAGGAGTGAACAGCAGCATCCCTTAAATTACTAAACATCCAACAGCCATGGACAGCCAGAATCTTATTACCTGAATGCTCCTCCAACCATGAAAATCCCCAAGGAATGGCCACAATTGCCACACCAGCAGGCCCCACGGGTAGGAAGTTCCACAATCAATGGCACAGAAGCTCGTCAGGGTTTTTAGTTGGCTAGGACTCCAACAAGGCACAAAAGCTCCGCAACCTCAGAGCAGTTTAGCCTTCACTCACAGGGTAGTGGTTGCAGGGGTGGTCATTCATTACACCAGTGAGTGAGCTTAACGGGGCACATTAAGCAACACTCCAATTATGCATCCCCGGTTGCCCAAGGATCCCTCCAATCCTGGTCTTTGGAAACCTGCAAGCATCTGCCCTGCATTATTTAAAGAGGTTCCAATGCCTCTGTTCTGATGCATGAGGTAGCTGTCAGATCCTTACACTAATTTTGTCTAGGTGTTTTATATATATATATATATATATATATATATATATATATATATATATATATATATATATATATATATATATATATATATATATATATATATATATATATATATATATATATATATATATATATATATATATACTATATATGTATATATCTGAAAGGTACTTGTAGAGGGACAAAGATAAATATATATATTTAAATAGTGCAGTTGATAACCTGGATTCCTTGGAGATGCTGATATAAAAAAACAAATAGAAAATATGTTGTGTCCATAATCAGGGTTGTTGACGCATTCCAGAGACATGAGTTAATTATGGGAAAAGTTACCACATTACACTGTATAAGTGCGTCCGTTCGTTAGTTAGTGGGCGTACATTCATACATCTGTAAATCACAGAAAATTAGTTATAATCTCTTGTATGAGAATTAAAGGTTTACTCCCTGATATTGTTTGATCGTGTGTGGAACAAAACACAGAAGAGGCATTGGAGGTCCGTCGGAAAAGGTAAAAGTGAAGTGACATTAAGTTCAGTTCTAGAGAAAGGGGAGTGCAATGTGACACACATTTTATTGACAAACTTTAATGTTTAATTGTCCGATAACTATCTTCTCATATTCAGATGGATTCGAAGTCACCATATAGAAAAATTGGATTTCTACTTAAATATGATTTTGGGAAGAATATGGCAGTTTAACATCCTTTAATATATCTTAATGCATTTTATTCCATTTTCATGTTAGCTAATTTTGGGAAATAAAAAGTATATTTTTGTAACAGAGGGAGTTTGAATATGCCTAAAGTTTGATATTTGGTTTTCAGCTAGCTTCAAACAGCGACACTTAAAGGGAAGCATGAAAGGTAATTCACGTTACCAAGTTAGGAGATCTCTCCAATTATTTAAACGAGTGTCATTTTGACCTCGTAAGAGATTGGTGGCAAACGGAAAAGGAGCATTCAAGCCTATAGGTTACATTTCCGGAGAGACTAGAATTAGATAGGTTAGGCATATGTTGGGAAAAAGTGGTAATGATTATGTATATTGGCAACTGACTCTTTTGCTGAATTAGGGGGAATTTGTCTGGTAGTCAGGAATTCAGGCTGGCTGCTGGGCGTTTGGCAGTGAGGTTAGCTAGTTTTTAAGGGTGAGACGTGTTTCAGTGTTTCCTTGGGGAAAAGGGTATATATGATAATGGAAATTAATTACGTGTGGTTGCAATTGGAACTGGATATGTATTACGCGCTAAGGCGAGTGCAAATAATTTTGTATTCATGTGCCGAAACGTATGAGGACGTAAGTGTGAAAGTTTACTTTTTTTTTTGTTAATTTGCTCACAAGTGTATTTCATTTTGATGTACCTCGGGATTCAACAGACATTAGTGGGTTTGTTGTAATGGCAATGCATTAGAAAAAGTTGTACAATAAGTTTCATTTTTGTATGTGGCATGAGAGAGAGGCTATTTGAGAATGGTGCTTAGCTAACTGATTTTTTACTCAGCGGATGAACGGGGCATTTTCTCTTTCTCTCACTCTTCCCCGTTTTCTGTGGGCATGGTGACACACATTGAATCAGCTGATCGACCTTGAATCTGCGAGGCAGCAACTCGATGCAATAGCGGTTTATTGGGGTTTGGTGCATGTTTATTTTTTCTTTTATTGGTGAATGATATATTATTACTTTTGTGTTGGTGGTTTGTGTGGGCATAAATATATCGATGTTATTGAGGTCGGGGCAAATCCTGAATCATAAGAGTTCCCATAAAGAAGGCAAATTAGCCAATGCAGGTACAAGTCGTACTTTGGTGCACAAGATAACTAACATAAATGCAGGAGTTACCCCTTTTCGAGGCATTGTTGATGGCGTTCTGTACCAACCAGTGCAAATTTTTATTGAGGGAGTGAATAACTATTTAAACGTCAAGGGAATTAAGGATGATACAGAGGCGTTCACAGAGGCAAAAGCCTTGTTAGATTTCAATAAAGGGGATTTGTCATTTAGATGCCGTAGTTTTCAGTACACAAAATGTCGTTCATGGACCGAATAACAAGCATTTTTAAGGGCAGCCTATGGCTCAAAAGAACGCTGGGATATGGTAAAAGATTTAAGGGGGTTGTACAAGATTAGAAAAGGGACAACAAGCCTTATTGAGCATAGCTTAAAACTTTTTGACTCAGTGGGAGAATGGATACAGAAATTGAGAAATTCCACATGGGTAAATGGGAATAATATCTCACTCGAAAATTTCCATAAATTGTTGCATTTTGCAATGCTTCTACACGACGTCCCAGATGCCATTGTAGATAGTTTTGATGAAAAGATTGAACCTACATCAGATGAGGGACTAATTTATGCCCAAATTCAGAAACATATGTCCAAATGTCCCACAGCGGATAGTACATTTTTTAATCGAACTGGTCCAAGAAATACCATGCAAAGAGACTCAGATTTACCTTCTTCCCGTTTGCTTGCAAAAGTGGAATATAAGAGAAGATCGATCGATCAATGGCAACAGCAGTTGTGTTGCTACAATTGTAATAAACCAGGTCACACAAAGAAAGTATGTAGAGTCAAATACTGTGGAATATGCAAAAGTGAGGATCACGGTTGTTGCCAGGCTTGTCCATCTCAGATATGGAGGGATGTGAAACATACACCTCAGAAATTTGGGAGTTATAACAAGAACTTCCCAGGCAGGTCACTCAAAAGGGCAAAGGGATCAGCGAAAATTTTTGGAAAGCCGATCAACAAAAATTTGTATGTGCCATTGTGGTCTTCTGGGGGATGCCCCAGAGCCCAGGCCGATAGTAAACGGAACAGTGGAGGATGTGAATATCTCAATTTTTATTGATACAGGATCATCTGTGGATTTAATGGACCATGATCTGTATCAGTCCATGTTCTCCCATTGCCCTTCGAAACCCTCAACAGAGACGGTGTGTGATGTGCAAGCCCATAGACTAAATACACTGGGTTTCATTGAATACGGTTTACTCTTGGTGATAGTGTTAATAGAACCATTTTTTATTATAAAAGGGGTTTGGTTGGGCAACAAACTTTTACTGGGCCATCCTGCATGTAGAAGACACAGGATATCAGTCCATACAGGTGTTTGTGGTATAAAGGTTGGAATACCAGATGTTTTTATCCCTTACGAGGACGCAAGTGGACCTAAGGATACTGAAATTAATATGGGGAACACTGAAAATGGGGACGCTTTTGGCGGTGTTAATGGTAATGGCACCAAGTATATGGGGTGTGGTGATATCAGAACCCACACTGATGATTGGTGGTATGGGTGGTGATACTAATACTGATACTATTAAGGATACTAACAATGGGGTCCTGATGGATGCAATGAGAACTATCGGCGGTGATATTTATGAGGACGTGGAACAGGGAAGTACTAACCACAAATATAAATGTGTTTTATCAGAGGATGTTATTTTAATTCCAGGTACAAAGACTATGGTAAAAGTCAGACTGAGGGAAGTGAAAAAGCCCAGGGAAGTATGCGTAATTGAGGGTAGCGAGAAACTAAGAGGGGTTATTAGCATCGTATCGGTGAACAGGGTATCAAACACTGGTGTTACATGGGTGGAATTATTGAATTGTAACGATACAGTTAGGAAATATCAGAAGAATACATATGTGGTAGACCTCCAAGATTGGAGTACTGACAGTGGTTCAGTCTCTGTCGTAGAGGGGAAAACAGTTTTCAGAGGCAGAAATGCAATCAAGGAAGAAAATATTTAGAGAACATTTACCTACAAAGAGCATAAGAAGCAGTAAGCGAACTTTTGGCAGAATTTGGGGACACGAGCTTTATGAGGGGATAAACTGGGATTGACTGATGTGTTAGCACATATAATCTCAACATCTGAGTTCGGTCTGCACCCCACGAAGTGTGAGACAGGACTTTCAGCAAATTCATTGCTTTCAAGCATTTTGCCTAAATATATTTCAGATGTGGAATCCAGGTCAGCTTGCTATAAAAAATCAAACCAAGAAACCTTGTTTCACCAACACATGGAATTCTCTGCCTATGAATGAATAGATCTGGACGGGTGGATTCCCCTTATACGACAAAAGTGCATAGATACTGTTTTACTGGCAGAAAATCTAAAACCATTAACCTCAGCCCACTTTACTGTATTATCACTGCAGAGCTGAAGGCGGTGTTCAGCCACTGCCATCCTTGATGCTGCAAAGGAAATTGACAGGTCGTCAACAAAAAGGGTATATGTTATATCTGGGGGGATTATTTTTGAAACCCCATTGATTACCAAGGCAAACAAGGTTACACTTAAAACACTTCCTTGTGGTACTCCTTCTTCTTGATTGAATACATCTGACATTGTTGCTCCAACCTGAACCTGAAATAACCTGTTTTTTTAAAAAAGCCTTAATAAAGAGGGGCAAATTGCCTCTCAGGTTACATTCATAAAGAACCCTCAAAATGCCATATCTCCATGTTGTATTATATGTCTTCTCTAGATCAAAGAAAACAGTGATGTGATGCTGCTTGTCGGCAAAAGCTTCACATATTGAAGATTCCATCTGAACCAATACATCAGTTGTGGAGTGCATACTTCGAAAACCACACTGAGCAGGTGACAGATATTTACCCCGTTCCAAGTACCACATCAAGTGTGTGTTCACCATTTTTTCCATGATCTTACACAAGCAAGATGTCAATGCAATAGGATGATAATTTTCTGTCTTGAATGGGTCTTTTCCAGGTTTCACGAATGGCATTAATTTTAACATCTCCCAAAACTTGGAGAAAATATGTTCTCGGTAAATTCTGTTAATAAGGCTTAATGTGAAAAGTCTGGTATTTTCAGGGGTATGCTTAATCACTGAATATGTTATATCATCCAGCCCAGGAGCCGATTCATTACATTTATTCAAGGCCGATACAAATTCTCTTATAGTAAAAGGAGCATTGTATTGCCCGTGTCTTATCGTATCAAAATCAATTTCGACCTGTTCCATTAGCCGCCTTTGAACTGAATTAGCAAACTCATTTGCCACTAACTGGGGGTCTGCTACCTCACAACCATTGATCTTGATAACTGGAGGTTGACAAGGAGTGAACTTGCCTGCTATTTTTCTAACTCTCTTCCAAACCAGAGTAAGAGGAGTTTTCGAATTTGGTGAAGATATGAAGATCGTCCAAGATTCTTTTCGTGCTTTTTTTATTTCCATGCGAAAAAGAGCTCTTGCTTTTCGAAATTCAACATGTTAATACTCAAATTTTCGTCTGCGGTATCTGGTGAAGGCAGATCTCATAGTTCTATGAGTTTCCTGGCATTTACGAGTCCACTAGAACTAGTCGGTGGACAAATTTGCCCGAAGTCCTAGATATAGATTGAAGACCAGCCGAGAACATTATTGTATTCAAAAAGTCAAGAGCGTCATCTACACAAGGAAAGTCATCAGCAGAGTCCCAAGGGACATTATGAATTTAAGTGGATGTCTTTCGGTTTGTCAGGCAGTCCTATGACCTTTATGAGGTTAGTAAACACAGTTTTGCACCGATTATTGGGTAAAAATGTCTTTGAGTACATGGATGATATATTAATTGCTACAGACTCGATCATGCAACACTTAGTAGTGCTTAAGAAAGTACTTAGGAGACTTAGGTTAGCAGGATTGAAAATTAAGCTAGCTAAGTGTTCCTTCTTGAAGAAGCAAATTACATATTTAGGTCATGTCATATCTAAAGAGGGAGTTAGAGTAAATGACGATAAAGTCAAAGCAATTGCAGATTTTCCTACCCCGAAATCAAAGAAACAAATTAGGTCATTCCTGGGTATGCCAGGGTATTTTCGTAGGTTTGTGAAAGAGTTTTCTAACATAGCAGCTCCTTTAACAGATGTATTGCAGGAAGACATTCAATTTCGTTGGGGAGAACCGCAACAAGTAGCTTTTCAGAAACTTAAGGATGCATTAATAAATCCCCCAGTTCTAAAATTGCCAAATTTCAGCGAACCGTTCACATTAGTGGCTGATGTCAGCCTTATGCAAAAATTTGATGGGAGGCTCCATTCCATAGTTTTTTTTAACAGGAAGTTTAGGACAAAGGGCAGCAAGGAAAGACTAATGGATACCGTAGATAAAGAAGCCTTTGCAATAGTATCAAGTTTGGTTCATTTTAAAATGTTACTGATGGGGAATAAAGTAGAAGTTCTTACAGACTACAAGCCATTATTGGATCTTTATAATAAACCCGATTTGTCACCCAAAATAGCTCGATGGTTCTTAACTATCAGGGACTTCAACGCAAAGCTCAGATATATAGAAGGCAAATTAAATGTAGTCGCAGATGCCCTTTGTAGAAGTTTTTATGATACGCAAGGATTTCAAGTTGGGGTAGTTACTAGTTATCCTCAGAGGGGAATCAGTCAGGAAAGGTTATAAGTTACCTTTTTCAGGTTTAGAATTAGAAGGTAATCTGTTGATCAGGAAAATTAAATATAAATTAAGGACTAGTGAAAGTAAAGGAGACATGACACAGATTGTAATTCCAAAAGTCTTAATTCCAGTAGTTTTGGATATAGTACATTGCAGGTTCAGTAGTCCACATTTGGGGATAGAAAAAACGTATAATGAGATGCATAATAAGTATATTTGGAAAAATATGTGGAAAGATGTGGAAAATTATGTGAAAAACTATACAATGTGCAATGCTTGCAAACCCGCAAGGGTAACTTCCTGCAAATTAGGGTCATATCCGATACCAAGTAGACCTTTTCAGAGAATACATATGGATATCCCAGGAAATATTTGTGAATCTAGGTATGCAAATAAGTACCTGGTGGTAATAATTGGTGAACTAACGAGGATAGTAGAAATTTTTCCACTTCAGCATAAAACAGCTGAAGAAGTAGCTATAGCATTTTTCAATGGTGTCATCTGCAGATATGGCTCACCCAAGGTTTTGTTGACCGACAATGGCAGAGAATTTGTAAATAAGACTTTAGAGTGTTTGGCAGAGGTCATGGCGATACAGAAAGTAACAATTTTTCCAAGCAGACCTGAAGCTAATGAGTTATGTTAACAAGCAAACAAGAATGTGCTCGAAGCTCTCTGGAAGACTGTAGGAGGAAACAATAAAAACTGAGATAGATATATAGATGTAGTTAGACATAACATCAACACTATGGTCAGTGATTCCATTAAAATGTCTCCATTAGAAGCATTGTTTGGTTGCCAAGCACGAGGCACATTTGATTTGCTAACTATACCTCATCATAGAGAAGGTACAATTGAAGCATTAATTTCCACAGCAAAGGAGAGACATGCTTGTCTCAGCCATAATCTTGAGGCTACGACCCGAGAAATGGTGGAAAGAAGTAATGAGAAATCATTAAAAGTTAAAATTGCTGTTGGAGACTGTATTCCTAAAAATCAATGTGAGAAATGAACTAAATTACAAGTTAGGTCCAAAGTTTGAAGGTCCTTTTAGAGTTATTGAAGAAAATACAGGAAACCGACTTTTAGTCTTAGATGAAAAGACAGGTCGGTCGAAATTAACTCCCATATCTAAATTGAAGAAGATTGGCAGATAATAAGAAGATAACATCGTGCAGTTGTATTTTTTCCCCAGATTTTGCAAATGGATGACGAAATGTAATTAAACAGTTTGATATAGCATTCTTTTTCCTTTCATTCTTTTACTATTTTCTTATGCGCAAACTGCGACGATTTCTCGTAAAAACCAGAGGTAATTTTTTTCCATAAAGGGAAAACTGGCTGAAAAATATGGGAAATTACCGTAGAGTTAAGAAATATTATAAAAGGTTCGTCTGATGACTTTTGGTGGTGATTTTTGTGATTTGGTGATTCCTGGTGTTGATCTATTGGGGCTGATTTTTTGTGGTTATGTTGGTGGTGAATTTTTGGTGGCCATGATTTTTGGTGGTAATCTGTGGTTTAATGAACCAAAGGGGTGGTGATTGTGGTTCTTTGTGGTGTTATGGCTCTTGGGATGTGGCACTAGTGCTTTGTGGTTTTACGGAGCCCTGTATAGGTGTTGTATTTTATGAGGTTATATTCACCAGTGGATATATTTGGCGGTATATAATTATTATGGATAATTTGTGGATTGTGATTTTCTATGGTTTATATCCCGGCGAGGTGTTATATACATGTGGCGGTTATAAGGGTGGTCAAATGGCTTAGGATTTAGCCTGTGGTGGCTTTTTAACTTACAATTTTTTGGGTACTCATGTGGTGACAATGAGGATGTCCTGAGGATAATTTTTGAGGATTAATGTGATCCTATAGTATCAGTGAAGATTTATTGAGGATTCCCAGCGAGGATTTAATGGATGATTTTTTGAGCCCATTTGGAGGAATGATGATTTCTGGGTTTACGAGTCTGACTAGAAAAGTCAATAGTACTATTTGAGCACATATTGTATACACAGGTGATTTGGTGCTGACAATGCTGTGGTGTCTCGGATGAGACCAATTATTGATATTTTCTTTCAGGGTTGATTACTCAGAGATTTGCACTACTTTCAGGAATGTTAATGATGACATTCCATAGTAAGGGATTGTAAGGGGTGTGATACTGATATGTTGCGGCAGCAATTTGCGTGACGATACATACTTCTCTGTAATGGGAAAGAGTTGATTTTTTTTCTCCTAATACATTTTGTAATGGGAAAAGTTGAATTAATTTTTTTTTTCTTCAAGGGATACCTGTAATCAGGATTAAGCGGTTTTTTATGGTACCTTTACATAGGATTTCTATAATAGAGAGGAGGTAGAATTTATCTTGGGATACGTAAGACAGAAGGGATATTCAACATTATGTTTGATGGAGGTTAGCTGTATAAACACTACAGGGGTTTTGATGTATAAACATTATGGGGTTTTTGATAGTATACTTGTCAGATATGGGATTAATAATGAGTGGTCAGTTAGTGATAATGATTCTCCCAGTAAGCTTAAAAAGGGGTCAGTAGATAAAGACCATATTTATATAGAATTTTATTCCTTAATAATTGACTATGAGATTGGGTATTTTAGTTCATGACAGATTTGTGGGATACAGCAAGACTTCATTTTGTTTTAAGATCATGTAGCCTTGTCAAGGGGTCAGTTAGAACCTATTAATGACGAAACACGGACACACGATGACTTTAGAGAATTCCCAAGCTCACACGAATGGTGACTAACAAAAACAACTTAGGATCTACAGCGCCAGAGGTCGGATCTTCACACGGGCAACGATGTCACGGGTTGCCATTGCAAGGACAGGATATAGTGAATGGATAGTCTCAGAAATAGAATCTGGGACAAATCAGGAGTCTACAATACTTCTACGAGGCGAGTGCAGGACATACTTGCATGGAAGTTGCGGGATATTTCAAGTCGACAACAAGGTGGCGGTTACGATTCCTTCATCAAAAGATGTTGAATCTACAGTTCAGCAACGAGGGTGTTAGGATACACCTACAGGGGTCGCACACCCTTAATAATGGCTCATGCAGAGTCGTTTCGAGATGGCTAATGCGCTCAGCCGGAATCTACAATTCATCAACAAGGTGTTCATGAAACACTTATATGGGGACCACAAGGCGGTTAAAGTTTCGGCTACACTTGGGACGGTTACAGTTCTACAACTAGACGATAACGACGGGGATGAATTCTTCTTCTGTGAACACTACACAGTTCCAGTGATTGCAGATATGGTAGCTATAATGATGGTCACAATATGTGTTGTAGGAGTCATCAAACTTCTATGCAGCTGACCGAGTAAGAGAACCCCAGCAACAGAAGTAGCTCTAAATCATGTGGAAAACTAAAAGACATTATGAACTAGTATATACCAGTAGCCAGTGTAGTGTGCGACAGGGGTGCACATATACAGGTGGCCGAGCCATCTTAAAGGCACTGGTAGAGGGAAAAAGATAAATATATATATTTAGATAGTGGGGTTGATAACCTTTGCTCTTGCCGGTTAGAAACAGATGCAAACGCTGGATTCCTCGGAGATGCCGAGATAAAAAACAAGTAGAAAACATGTTTCGTGCATAATCAAGGTCGTTGACGCATTCCAGAGACATGAGTTACTCACGGGAAAAGTTACAGAGTTACATTGTATGAGAGTATCCGTTCGTCAGTTAGTGGGCGTACATTCGTACATCTGTGAATCACAGAAATGAGTTATAATCTCTTGTATGAGAATTATAGGTTTACTCCCTGATATTGTTTGATCATGTGTGGAACAAACCACAGAACAGGCGTTGGAGGTCCGTCGGAAAAGGTAAAAGAGAAGTGACATTAAGTTCAGTTCTAGAGAAAGTGGAGTGCGATGTGACACATTTTATTGATGAACTTTAATGTTTAATTGTCTGATAAATATCTTCTCATATTCAGATGGATTAGGAATCACCATATGGAAAAATGGGATTTCTCTAGACTTATTTTAACTTTTGATAGACTATGAATTTTTGGACAGAAAGATATAAGAGTGGGTACTTCTTAAATATAATTTTGGGAAGAATATGATAGTTTAACGTCCTTTAATAAATCTTAACGCATTTTATTCCATGTTCATGTTAGCTAATTTTGGGAAATAAAAAGTACATTTTTGTAATAGCGAGAGTTTGAATATGCCTAAAGTTTGATATTTGGTTTTCAGCTAGCTTCAGACAGCGTCACTTAAAGGGAAGCATGAAAGGTAGGTCACGTTACCAAGTTAGGAGATCTCTTCAGTTGTTTAAACGAGTGTCATTTTGACCTTGTAACATTTATATATATATATATATATATCATATATTGCTACTTTCAAAATGCATATCTCCCCTCTTAGACTGTATAAAATGTTATGTAGATTTTGGCAACATTTATTCAGATTCCTAGCTAGCTTAGAATTAGGATGTTTTAAATGTGTGTTCAGATTTCGCATAACATAATATAAAAAGAATATATAACGTACTAAAGAAATAAGAGAGAGAGATTATCTTTGTCCGTTCAAAGCTGGAGTTGTTTTTCAAAACCTGTCAACACGTTTGACTAGAGACATCAAGGTCTTCGCTGTGTTTTGGGAATTCTGTCATCACATCTGATAGGGACTTTTGCTCAAGTCTGTTTCGGTCGAGTACGTGTCTTTGTTGAACAGACTGATTTCATACGTGTACCTCTTTGCTAAAACCACGTGCAGATTTCACAGTTTGTCTGTAAAGTTGCGTCACTTTTCGAAGCTTCTGGAAAGAATTGTGTCCCAAAACGTTTTGTGTCATCTCCACTGTCCAGCTTCCATAAGGAAGAGAATTTCATTGCATCTTAGAATCGCAATCCATTCAGACATTCTCTCTCTCTCTCTCTCTCTCTCTCTCTCTCTCTCTCTCTCTCTCTCTCTCTCTCTCTCTCTCTCTCTCTCTCTCTCTCTCTCTCTCTCTCTCTCCATACTTGAGATTATATTAACGTAACGCTTTCATACTTTCTGAATGGTCACTCGTAACTTTTAGGTTTCGGATTTGATATTTCTTAGAGTTTATTTAGTATTATTTAGTGTTTTTGTGGAATCTGAACAAACATTGTGTGTAACGGAGCCTGTTTTTGTGAGTGTGAAACAAGCTGCAGCAAAGAAAGAAAATTGGTATACCAAGAAGGTAAAGTGTGTTATATGTTTTTTAGTTGCAACTAATAACTGATGTTTACTATGGTTTAGAGAACTAATAACTAATAGTTACAATGGTTTGAGAGAAACTATTTACATTTTTACACATTGCAAATTTTCGTGTTTGTTTCATTTGAAGTGATTTTTATGTTTTGTGCATTTATTCATTTTCTTATTGAAGTGAGTCTTTTTATTTTATACTCTGTGTGATTAATACTTTTTACAATTTGGTATTTTCCACATTTTTCTGTGTTTTCATTTGCATTCACAATTAAATTAACTTAGCTATTTTCATTACGTAATCATTGCACATTTAATTGAATTTAACACTAGTGAATTAATTTGCACTTAGAATTCTTTTCAAGTTTTATTGTTGTATAGTACTTATGAATTAATTTCCAAATTTCAATTATTGCCTAACACTTTTGAATTTTGATTGAATTAATTTTCTTGAATTTTGTGATAAATTAATTTTGATTTAATTTTACTTAATTGATTCAAGAATTAATTGAACTTTACTTTGTTTTCAAGTAACAGTAATTTTCCTGATATAATGAATTTCACTTATAATTTTGAGTTTAATTATAAATTTTTGTATTTAAATTTTTTATATTTGCATTTAATTATGATTATATTGATCTGTTTTCCTTCAATTAACTTGAAGTGGCTTAGAACCAGGGAAGTACTTAGACTTTTGAAATCAGGGAAATACTTAGACTTTTAAAGTTGTTGATGGAGTGATGCCCTTTGATTAATTTAATTACTTACACGATTACCTCACACCTGTTTTGATGAACTTAGTCTGATTTTCTGCAGTACTGGTAAGTTGTTAAGGGATCACTGTTGCCTTTAGAGTATTCAGTCGTTTAGTATACCTGTGATGAGGGTTCAGGTGTCTGGCTGTTGTGAGGTAACAATTAATGAATGATAAGTGTAGAAACCAGATATTTGGCACTTTGTCACATATATATATATATATATATATCATATATATCTATATATATATATATAAATTCAAATTTCCACCTCGTCTCCTCCCAGAAAATACACTTACATTGAAGATTTAGGCCCTGACTAGAAGACGAAGGATTTGAACAAAGAAAAAAAAGTTGAAAACTAAACTTCTCAGGCATAAGGCCAGGTTTACTGAAGAAGGAGGAATTTACATAAAAGCTGGACTCTAGTTTTTAAAAGCACTAAAAGCACTGTATTTACATAAATTTACAGGTCCAGGAACACACGGGCAGGTGAACTCCTTTCAGTCCATCCGAACACCTGGTGGGAGCAGCCTGGCCACGTGTTTAGGAAAAATTTTTGCAACAGAGCAAAATTGCAAACTTCGAGGGACTTCCAAGTTCTACCACAGCCAGGCACAGTGTTTGTCTGCAAGTAGAGGGGGCATAGGCATAAGGCCCAGGGCACATGTGGGCGAACTTTACTCACTGTTTTCTCTCATTCAAAATGCCACTCAGGGGGAAATGAAATGACTGGGAAATTTACATAGCAGAAACTATTTCGTGGCTTAAATTCACTAGGGGAATGTTACTAGTATCACAGGGGATTAATTACAGAATTGAGCTCAGATGGCGAAGGGGAATGAAACACTGCACAAGTTGCCTTGGAAAATGAAATGAAATACAGACAAAGATAAAACAATTCCCTGGTTGAAATGGAATTTCCCTTACAGTACCTTTAGTGATGATGCTGGTTGTATTCTTCTCTAAGTCTCGACAATATGGACTTTTGAAAATATACTTGGGCTTCTCAAAGCATGGGAAAGCCAGGCCCAGGAAGGGGAGGGGGGTGGGGGCAAGCGGTGTCTGGTAAGGGGCCAGTGGTTTGACCTTGCCGAGGCCTCCTCGTCTTCTGAGAGTTCTCTCCTGGTCAAGGCTTGTTTAAAAAATAAAGCTTTTCTCCTGGATAACTCCTCCTACTGTGCCTGTAGGGGATAATTCAACAACCAATGGGAGAAGAGGATAGCTTTTCAAAAGAAAAAGGAGAATGGATTCCTCCAAAGTCGAAGGAGCAACTCGTATAGATACCTTAATCTTGAAAACAATATATATATATATATAGATATATATATATATATATATATATATATATATATATATATTATATATATATATATATATATATATATACATATTATATATATATTGTTACGTTTATAGATCACCTCGTCTCTCCAGTATTTATAAAATTAATTTAGTTAGAAACAGCAGCCATCTTACTACTAACATCAGCTGACTTTAGGAGGGAAACTCAGCATAGGCGCCAGCTGGAGTAGCGAGCATAAAACCTCATTAAGCATTAGGGACATATCACAAGGGAAGTGTGTAGCTAGTTAGGTACTTCTTAGGCCTATTCGTAAGATCCCTTTTACTATGATTCTTTCGCTGGCCATGTCTGTTTCCAGAATGACCTGCCAACAGGGGGGAAAAGCTACCCCTAACCCCAAGCAGTCACACCTGACCTCGGCCTCAGTCCAGCTCAGCCTCTCGGAACGGACAGATGTCCGACCCTGCCTGCCTATAGGCCTAAACAAAGGCACTGACTGGCGCACCCTAAACTCGGACAAAGCCGACGCCATCCTCTCCAAATTACTCTCCATAAGGCACCCAGGTACATCTGAGTTACAGTCATATTGCCAGTTCTTTTCCTCCGAGTCAAAGAAACTCTCACATTTTCAAAAATTCCAATTCTTACTTCTCAAACAAACCTCCCCTTGTTCATCCTTCCTAGCGCTCGCATGCTACCCTCGTGACTCGTCCCAGATAAACAAAAATCTTCATTGAGCTATTCTCTTTAAGCACTAGAGTTCTCCCATTGTGTGTGATTAAGGATAAATTCGCTCCATAGTGTGTTAGACATAAATATTGTGTGAGAATTCTTTGTTTTTATGTTGTGTGTAATTTGGGATTCATTTCCAGATTGCCACTGCCAGCTCTGTGCCCCCGTCTCCTTGCAAGCGCTTTTATTACCTGAGAACAGAAATTTGGAAACCAGCTTTGCAGTTAATGTTGAACTCGGCCATTTTTCCATATTGTGAATGTTAAGAGTAATGCAGATCACACCCGGCGCTCTTTCCACATGGCCCATATGCCTTCAGTAATCTCAGGCCATTCAATGTTTTCTTTGTAAATAAATGTAATTTAGATTAACTCGCTGAGTTTCCTGGTGACCTAAAGCATAGAACAATCTCATAAACTCAAAGTATGTCCTAAGCACTCCATTTTTTCTTTTTTCCCCTTACATTTTGACTGCTGTGCTTTTAATATGTAAAAGTGGCGACCTTGCCAGGATAAAACAATCTCCTAACTCCAGGTAAGACATGAGCGCTCCATTTTTTCCTTTCCCCTTATGTTTTTGCCAGCTGGGCCCTAAAACGTACAAGTGGCAGACCTTGCTTAGGATTCGAACCAGGAACTGTTTAAAAGTTTGTAAATCCCAGTATCCCCTTGAAAAACGTAAACTGTAAATGATTTTTTACAAGGTGTAAATCGTAAAAAGGCATTCTTAAATACGCAAAAAGGAAACAGGACACGAGTTACGCAGACGGTAAGGTTAACATTATTATTATTCTTATTGTCATTATTATCACCATTGTTAGTTTTAAGGTACGTTAAGAAGTTATTTTAGAAGTGTTTAAAATAAGTGTGTTTCTCTCAGAGTAAAGACATTAGTGTAACGGCAAGAGCGCCGAGAGCTTTAATTTAGTGGTGCGTAAAGTTATGCCCGCGAATCTCTGTTAGCAGGTCTCAGCTTGTAGGTAACACACGAGCCTGTGTGTGTTAGATAGATGCCAGAAAGTGGTAGTTAGAGCTAGGAAGTGCTTTGCCAGGGATTCATTGCATGTATTAGCAAGACTAGCTAGTTAAGATTGTTTTCTACTAATATTTACGGCAAAAGAAGTGTACAATTCTTTTGTTTGTGATATTTTAGGGGAATTCATTTCTACTTAGCTCAATCCACATGTTGGTAACAGCAAGTTAGCTCGCTTAGCTTCTCAGCGCGTGCACAGGTATCAGCCCTGCCAGCCATCCGTTCCCATGGCAACCAGTTTCACCACTTAAACTTATCTTCACGATTGCAGTAAAACAAAGTATATTTTGATGTTTTAACGTAAATAATATCAATCCTCATACTAGCATCTATCATTCTGCCAGAAAATTCAATGTTGTTTTACTTTTAATAACAAATTAGAATTTTGTGGTGTTGTAAATGCGCGTTCTTTTACACCGATCAGCTGATTCCAAGGACACGTTGTCTCCTTCACCAATGCACGTTTCATTTAACATTGCTCACCCACTCGCTGAGCAGAAGTTTCATTTCACTTCATACTTAACGTAACCTCATTCATAAATGTTTTTCTAACATCTTTCTAAATCCTTACCCCCATTTCACTTGTCACTTAGGGACCGAGGTACCTTGCATAAAGTAAATCAACACAAATCTTAAAAGTAATTTACATTAAGGGAATTGCTTAATGTAAACGTGTCATAAATCGCTAATCATATTCTAACGCAAATCCTTTAACAAGTAACGTAAAAATTGTTCATTGCTAGTGCGTTCTAATTTACATACACCTTATTCAAAAGCAATTCTTTCACCAAAACTTAACGTAAGGAAATTATTAAACTCAAATTGCGTCATATTAAATTTAAATCATTTATTCAAAATAATTACAAAGGAGTTCATCATATATCATTTTACGCTCTCAGAGAGAGAGAGAGAGAGAGAGAGAGAGAGACCCATTATTCAAAAAAGCCAAGAGAACTACATTTATTACCTATGCATGCATCATTAACATTATTTTAGTCTCTTGTGACTTTCATTCACACTGAGCGTGATACGTACGCGCCAGTGTCCATTGCAGTCTTGCAACCATTTATTTCATTTACCAAGTACTTCAGCCAAGGACTGAGCACCTTTTAATTTACCACTACCTGTCATTACCCGAGTGGTCTTTTTCATTTCCTATTACAAAAGACTTGCATGTACTGCAAGCACCAATAGCACATAGAGTGCCAACGCAACCCCATTACTTCCATACAAGGAAGCCGCTACCAGTCTAGGACTGGCCACCACCAGTGCACGTCAGGGCCTACCATTTACAGTGCCAATAATTCACGGCACTGTCCATCGACTGGCTGCTAAAGTACTCCCCCTTTTAACTTTCTCTCCTCCACCGTTACACTCTGCCACAAAAAGAGTGCCAATTTCCCTTCACCCCCCGTATTCGCGGGGGATGCGTACCAGACCCCCCCCCCGTGAATAGTTAGAACCCGCAAATATTTGGAACCCCTATAAAAACGCTAAAAACAGCCTATTTTGTTAGTTAAAACTCAAGAAAAACCACTAAAAATTTTCATACTTGTTTTTTTTAATAGTTTTATCACAAAAAGTGCATTTTATGATGAAATTGATAAAAAAAAAAAACAGGAATTTGTGGATATTTCTCATAGAAAAATACCGTGAATGCGCGAATTTTCCACAAATAATGCGGGGAAACGTTCCTGAGAGAAATCCGCGAATGTGTGACCTCGAATCCGGAGAATGCGAATACAGGGGCCCCACTGTACTGCCTTTAGTGTTGTCCCACGGGACACACCAGCACGCTACCAGTGCAAGCAAGGAACGCCTCCATAATTGCTGCTATACCAGCACTCTACTAGTGCTGTCCAAGGAACGCCTCCATAAGTGCCACTGCACTTGTACAGGACATACAGGTAGTCATTCAACTGCGTATCCGCCATTACAGAACGCCCACTCAGTGTTTCCATGCCTAAGGATTCTTATCCTTCAGGAACACTCAACAAATGAACGCCTCCATAGGTGCCGCTACATCAGCACTCTACAAGTGCTGCAACCAAGGAACACCTCCATAAGTACCATTGCACCTGTACAGGACGTACAGGTAGCCATTCAACTGTGTATCCGCTATTCCGGAGCACTCAAACAAGAAATGCCTCCATAAGTGCCGTGCACCTGTATAGGACATACGGATTGCCCATTCCATTGCATATCCCCAATTTAGGAATGCCCATCAGTGTGACCTCTACACGGCACACTCCCATATTTTCTCACCTCATTAGAAGGTGCGATTCAAGAAGTGCCACCAACTTACGGACACTTCCCAAGTGCCACAGAGCACCCAGTCTTTTTACGACACATTGCCGTGTTCATCAGAACATTTCCACATTTGCAGAACCCATCTCTAGGTGAGTGCCACCTTACCAAATAGGCACTCCCATCCAGTACTATTCCTGGCCCTCCTTTCAAATTTATCCGACAGCCTCTATGGTACAGCCTAAGGGAAATGTCTTCCCCTGCTTCCCACCAAATCGTAGCCATAGAGCTTGAGAGGCTCCGAGCCCTCATAGCTCTGGGCAAAGAGGCCGGTTACACTGGACTGGCACTCGGCCAGTGGCTGAAGGCACAGCAGGATGCCATGCACCAGCATGAAAGGGAAGAAAGAGAAAAGCAGAGAAAAACAGAAGAAGACAGAAAAGCAAAAGAAGAGAGAAAAGCAAAAGGAGAGGAGAGGAAGGCAAGAGAAGAAAGGTGGAAGCATGAGCTAGCTCTCAAGGAAGAAGAAATCAAGTGGGAGAAGGCACGTAAGGAGAACATCGAAGCTCTGGTCACTCAGCAAGCTTCCAGCCCCACACCTACTGTGCCTCACAATCCCACCATCTCCTGCCAGCCTCTTGCCGCTTCACCGCCTGCCTTTTCCACTCCAGAAGTGAGCCAACCAGTTAACCCCGGACTTGTTCCAGAGGGTAATTTAATGGAGAATTCCTTAACCTCCCCACATCTAATCACTGCCAGAGAGGACTGTTCACCTGTGCCAGAGTACACTGCAAGCCTTGGTGACCCCACATATTCGCAACCTGTGGTGCCATCTTGGCCCTATCATCCAGTGCCAAGGAAGAAGTTCTGGAGCAGGTTCTGCCGGGACTGTGGCCGCAAGGGTCACATGTCTGCAAATTACGGAGGGTGCACCAATCACAATATTCCCGCCATTGCAACGGCCGTCACCAATTCCTCCTCACTATGACCCCCGGCTAAGGGCCCTATAACCGTCGCAACCCTCCAAAGCCATTATCCTGCAAAACACGTCAGAGACTTTGACAACTCTGGCACTCAAATCTCCCTAATACGGGAAGATCGGATTCCCCACAGGACTAACGTTGATAGACATCAACTATTACCATTGAAAGTATCAACCAAATCAAGCTGACCTTCAGACTGTCCAGTTGAGTCACAAGACCTCACCTTTCCAGAGTATATACTCTTGCAGTAGCAAGCTACATTCCAGGAGGTTACGACCTCCTCCTGGGGCAAGACTTGAAGTCCCCTTCTCATTCAAAAAAACCTAGGGGTCCTAACCCCACGACAAACTACTCCAAAGCAAGGAGCCATCCAAGACCTACTTCCTCCCGGAAATACGGCCACCAACAGTCTCCCCCTTCACCAAGGAGGGAGATTGATCATTCCCAGTTCCGCTGCAAAACCTGCAACATAATAGGGCACTCCATAAATTGGCCTAGGTGCCCTAGCAAGCTAAGTGCAGCAGACACTGCCCATTCTCAAAAAGGCTCAGCCTTCCACAAGAGGCAGGAAACCCTGTCTCCCATCACCACAGGCACACCAAGAGGTAAGGCACCTTCAGTACCCGTCCCAGGTCCATCTGACCTCAACTCTCTGCCAGTGCCACTTGGCAGCACTGAGCAGTGCCATGCTCCTTCCAGCCCTGACATAGAACCACCAAAACCATTGACCTCTGCACCTGGCCCCGAGCTAGCACCAGCGCCCAACCTAATCAAGGATACTCCTACAAGAGATCCCCCAACAGGCATGGAGCTTAACACAGCCCATTGCCCAGTTCCAGTCCACGATTCTTCTTCGCCACCACCTCTGTTGGCGGAGGATGAACCTCCGGCAGACCTCACCGTTACATTTCTGGATGACCAGGAACTGCTTGACCAGGAGTCAGCCTGGAGTCTTACCCTTACGACGGCTGTCGCACCAGCCAGAGTGAGGACCTCCCCTGCAGTAGGTTCTATTTCTACGACAGTTGCTGCAGATACTGAAGTACGGTGTTCGCCTGTAGTCCCTAGGGCTACCACTGCCTCTGCTCCTGACGGTGTTTCTGGCCTTTCCCCAGAGTTGGTGCGCACCTCTATCACCTCCTGAAGAAATAAGAAGAAGAAGAAGAGATGTAACAAACTCACAAACTAACCAAAGAGCCACATGCTCTCCTTGGCACCTGTGCCCTAGGTACAGTGTCACATTCAATTGCAGAGTGATCCTAGCACCTACCTAGAGAAGGTAACCAGCCTGATCTCTGCCAGTAGATTAACCCTCTAACCCCTAGAACCTGTACTACTAACCCTCACCTAAATGTCATAATTATCTCATCAAATTTCCATCCTGGTACACTACCAATCACTCATCACCCTCATGCATCATTACCTCATCATACGTATTTTAACAATTGAGGTTCAATAAACTATTATTGCGTACCACATTCTGGAATGATTGTGTCCTCTTGATTAAGTGCATAGAGTAGGTTAGGCTAAGTAATTTAGTACCAGGGTATTAGGGTAGTAGCAAGTAAAATTTTCAAAGTAACCTTACATTGGGATAGAGTAGCCTGTCGTCACAGACGACCAGTAGTTCTCATTTAGGCTAGACTACATTATTAATTCAGTAAGTTAATGCACTTAGTATCTCCACCTATAAGTTAGGTAGGCCATTGTAGTTAGCCATATCACAGCTCTAAACCCTCAGTTAGGGAAAGAGAACTGTTTAGTTGAGGCGATGAAGGCCCTTGGCTAATGCCAAGGGCCTTCACACCCGAAAGGGAGTGAATGCCTTCTTAACAGGGGGAGCTGTTACGTTTATAGATCGCCTTGTCTCTCCAGTATTTATAAAATGAATTTAGCTAGAAACAGCAGCCATTTTACTCCTAACATAAGCCGACTTTAGGAGGGAAACTCAGCATAGGCGCCAGCCGGAGTAGCGAGCATAAAACCTCATTAAGCATTAGGGACATATCACAAGGGGTGTGTGTAGCTAGTTAGGTACTTCTTAGGCCTATTCGTAAGATCCTTTTTACTGTAATTCTTTCGCCAGAATGACTGGCAATGGGGGGGAAAAGCTACCCCCAACCCCAAGCAGTCGCACCTGACCTCAGTCTCAGTCCAGCTCAGCCTCTCAGAACAGACAGATGTCCGACCCTGCCTGCCTTTTCCACTCCAGAAGTGAGCCAACCAGTTAACCCCGGACTTGTTCCAAAGGGTAATTTAATGGAGAATTCCTTAACCTCCCCACATCTAATCACTGCCAGAGAGGACTGTTCACCTGTGCCAGAGCACACTGCAAGCCTTGGTGACCCCACATATTCGCAACCTGTGGTGCCATCTTGGCCCTATCATCCAGTGCCAAGGAAGAAGTTCTGGAGCAGGTTCTGCCGGGACTGTGGCCGCAAGGGTCACATATCTGCAAATTACGGAGGGTGCACCAATCACAATATTCCCGCCATTGCAATGGCCGTCACCAATTCCTCCTCACTATGACCCCCGGCTAAGGGCCCTATAACCGTCGCAACCCTCCAAAGCCATTATCCTGCAAAACACGTCAGAGACTTTGACAACTCTGGCACTCAAATCTCCCTAATACGGGAAGATCGGATTCCCCACAGGACTAACGTTGATAGACATCAACAATTACCATTGAAAGTATCAACCAAATCAAGCTGACCTTCAGACTGTCCAGTTGAGTCACAAGACCTCACCTTTCCAGAGTATATACTCTTGCAGTAGCAAGCTACATTCCAGGAGGTTACGACCTCCTCCTGGGGCAAGACTTGAAGTCCCCTTCTCATTCAAAAAAACCTAGGGGTCCTAACCCCACGACAAACTACTCCAAAGCAAGGAGCCATCCAAGACCTACTTCCTCCCAGAAATACGGCCACCAACAGTCTCCCCCTTCACCAAGGAGGGAGATTGATCATTCCCAGTTCTGCTGCAAAACCTGCAACATAATAGGGCACTCCATAAATTGGCCTAGGTGCCCTAGCAAGCTAAGTGCAGCAGACACTGCCCATTCTCAAAAAGGCTCAGCCTTCCACAAGAGGCAGGAAACCCTGTCTCCCATCACCACAGGCACACCAAGAGGTAAGGCACCTTCGGTACCCGTCCCAGGTCCATCTGACCTCAACTCTCTGCCAGTGCCACTTGGCAGCACTGAGCAGTGCCATGCTCCTTCCAGCCCTGACATAGAACCACCAAAACCATTGACCTCTGCACCTGGCCCGAGCTAGCACCAGCGCCCAACCTAATCAAGGATACTCCTACAAGAGATCCCCCAACAGGCATGGAGCTTAACACAGCCCATTGCCCAGTTCCAGTCCACGATTCTTCTTCGCCACCACCTCTGTTGGCGGAGGATGAACCTCCGGCAGACCTCACCGTTACATCTCTGGATGACCAGGAACTGCTTGACCAGGAGTCAGCCTGGAGTCTTACCCTTACGACGGCTGTCCCACCAGCCAGAGTGAGGACCTCCCCTGCAGTAGGTTCTATTTCTACGACGGTTGCTGCAGATACTGAAGTACGGTGTTCGCCTGTAGTCCCTAGGGCTACGCCACTGCCTCTGCTCCTGACAGTGTTTCTGGCCTTTCCCCAGAGTTGGTGCCTCCTGAAGAAATAAGAAGAAGAAGAGACGTAACAAACTCACAAACTAACCAAAGAGCCACATGCTCTCCTTGGCACCTGTGCCCTAGGTACAGTGTCACATTCAATTGCAGAGTGATCCTAGCACCTACCTAGAGAAGGTAACCAGCCTGATCTCTGCCAGTAGATTAACCCTCTAACCCTAGAACCTGTACTACTAACCCTCACCTAAATGTCATAATTATCTCATCAAATTTCCATCCTGGTACACTACCAATCACTCATCACCCTCATGCATCATTACCTCATCATACGTATTTTAACAATTGAGGTTCAATAAACCATTATTGCGTACCACATTCTGGAATGATTGTGTCCTCTTGATTAAGTGCATAGAGTAGGTTAGGCTAAGTAATTTAGTACCAGGGTATTAGGGTAGTAGCAAGTAAAATTTTCAAAGTAACCTTACATTGGGATAGAGTAGCCTGTCGTCACAGACGACCAGTAGTTCTCATTTAGGCTAGACTACATTATTAATTCAGTAAGTTAATGCACTTAGTATCTCCACCTATAAGTTAGGTAGGCCATTGTAGTTAGCCATATCACAGCTCTAAACCTCAGTTAGGGAAAGAGAACTGTTTAGTTGAGGCGATGAAGGCCCTTGGCTAATGCCAAGGGCCTTCACACCCGAAAGGGAGTGAATGCCTTCTTAACAGGGGGAGCTGTTACGTTTATAGATCGCCTTGTCTCAGTATTTATAAAATGAATTTAGCTAGAAACAGCAGCCATTTTACTCCTAACATAAGCCGACTTTAGGAGGGAAACTCAGCATAGCGCCAGCGGGAGAGTAGCGAGCATAAAACCTCGTTAAGCATTAGGGACATATCACAAGGGTGTGTGTAGCTAGTTAGGTACTTCTTAGGCCTATTCGTAAGATCCTTTTTACTGTAATTCTTTCGCCAGAATGACTGGCAATGGGGGGGAAAAGCTACCCCAACCCCAAGCAGTCGCACCTGACCTCAGTCTCAGTCCAGCTCAGCCTCTCAGAACAGACAGATGTCCGACCCTGCCTGCCTTTTCCACTCCAGAAGTGAGCCAACCAGTTAACCCCGGACTTGTTCCAGAGGGTAATTTAATGGAGAATTCCTTAACCTCCCCACATCTAATCACTGCCAGAGAGGACTGTTCACCTGTGCCAGAGTACACTGCAAGCCTTGGTGACCCCACATATTCGCAACCTGTGGTGCCATCTTGGCCCTATCATCCAGTGCCAAGGAAGAAGTTCTGGAGCAGGTTCTGCCGGGACTGTGGCCGCCCGCAAGGGTCACATATCTGCAAATTACGGAGGGTGCACCAATCACAATATTCCCGCCATTGCAATGGCCGTCACCAATTCCTCCTCACTATGACCCCCGGCTAAGGGCCCTATAACCGTCGCAACCCTCCAAAGCCATTATCCTGCAAAACACGTCAGAGACTTTGACAACTCTGGCACTCAAATCTCCCTAATACGGGAAGATCGGATTCCCCACAGGACTAACGTTGATAGACATCAACTATTACCATTGAAAGTATCAACCAAATCAAGCTGACCTTCAGACTGTCCAGTTGAGTCACAAGACCTCACCTTTCCAGAGTATATACTCTTGCAGTAGCAAGCTACATTCCAGGAGGTACGACCTCCTCCTGGGGCAAGACTTGAAGTCCCCTTCTCATTCAAAAAAACCTAGGGGTCCTAACCCCACGACAAACTACTCCAAAGCAAGGAGCCATCCAAGACCTACTTCCTCCCGGAAATACGGCCACCAACAGTCTCCCCCTTCACCAAGGAGGGAGATTGATCATTCCCAGTTCTGCTGCAAAACCTGCAACATAATAGGGCACTCCATAAATTGGCCTAGGTGCCCTAGCAAGCTAAGTGCAGCAGACACTGCCCATTCTCAAAAAGGCTCAGCCTTCCACAAGAGGCAGGAAACCCTGTCTCCCATCACCACAGGCACACCAAGAGGTAAGGCACCTTCGGTACCCGTCCCAGGTCCATCTGACCTCAACTCTCTGCCAGTGCCACTTGGCAGCACTGAGCAGTGCCATGCTCCTTCCAGCCCTGACATAGAACCACCAAAACCATTGACCTCTGCACCTGGCCCCGAGCTAGCACCAGCGCCCAACCTAATCAAGGATACTCCTACAAGAGATCCCCCAACAGGCATGGAGCTTAACACAGCCCATTGCCCAGTTCCAGTCCACGATTCTTCTTCGCCACCACCTCTGTTGGCGGAGGATGAACCTCCGGCAGACCTCACCGTTACATCTCTGGATGACCAGGAACTGCTTGACCAGGAGTCAGCCTGGAGTCTTACCCTTACGACGGCTGTCCCACCAGCCAGAGTGAGGACCTCCCCTGCAGTAGGTTCTATTTCTACGACGGTTGCTGCAGATACTGAAGTACGGTGTTCGCCTGTAGTCCCTAGGGCTACCACTGCCTCTGCTCCTGACAGTGTTTCTGGCCTTTCCCCAGAGTTGGTGCCTCCTGAAGAAATAAGAAGAAGAAGAGACGTAACAAACTCACAAACTAACCAAAGAGCCACATGCTCTCCTTGGCACCTGTGCCCTAGGTACAGTGTCACATTCAATTGCAGAGTGATCCTAGCACCTACCTAGAGAAGGTAACCAGCCTGATCTCTGCCAGTAGATTAACCCTCTAACCCCTAGAACCTGTACTACTAACCCTCACCTAAATGTCATAATTATCTCATCAAATTTCCATCCTGGTACACTACCAATCACTCATCACCCTCATGCATCATTACCTCATCATACGTATTTTAACAATTGAGGTTCAATAAACCATTATTGCGTACCACATTCTGGAATGATTGTGTCCTCTTGATTAAGTGCATAGAGTAGGTTAGGCTAAGTAATTTAGTACCAGGGTATTAGGGTAGTAGCAAGTAAAATTTTCAAAGTAACCTTACATTGGGATAGAGTAGCCTGTCGTCACAGACGACCAGTAGTTCTCATTTAGGCTAGACTACATTATTAATTCAGTAAGTTAATGCACTTAGTATCTCCACCTATAAGTTAGGTAGGCCATTGTAGTTAGCCATATCACAGCTCTAAACCCTCAGTTAGGGAAAGAGAACTGTTTAGTTGAGGCGATGAAGGCCCTTGGCTAATGCCAAGGGCCTTCACACCCGAAAGGGAGTGAATGCCTTCTTAACAGGGGGAGCTGTTACGTTTATAGATCGCCTTGTCTCTCCAGTATTTATAAAATGAATTTAGCTAGAAACAGCAGCCATTTTACTCCTAACATAAGCCGACTTTAGGAGGGAAACTCAGCATAGGCGCCAGCCGGAGTAGCGAGCATAAAACCTCGTTAAGCATTAGGGACATATCACAAGGGGTGTGTGTAGCTAGTTAGGTACTTCTTAGGCCTATTAGTAAGATCCTTTTTACTGTAATTCTTTCGCCAGAATGACTGGCAATGGGGGGGAAAAGCTACCCCCAACCCCAAGCAGTCGCACCTGACCTCAGTCTCAGTCCAGCTCAGCCTCTCAGAACAGACAGATGTCCGACCCTGCCTGCCTATAGGCCTAAACAAAGGCACTGACTGGCGCACCCTAAACTCGGACAAAGCCGACGCCATCCTCTCCAAATTACTATCCATAAGGCACCCAGGTACGTCCTGAGTTACAGTCATAGTCAGTTTTTTCCTCCGAGTCAAAGAAACTCACATTTTCAAAAATTCCAATTCCTATTTCTCAAACGAACCTCCCTTTGTTTATCCTTTCTAGCGCTCGCATGCTACCCTCGTGACTCGTCCCAGATAAACAAAAATCTTCTTGGAGCCATTCTCTTTAAGCACTAGAGTTCTCCCATTGTGTGTGATTAAAGATAAATTCCCTCCATAGTGCGTTAGACATAAATATTGTGTGAGAATTCTTTGTTTTATATTGTGTGCAATTGGGATTCATTTCCAGATTGCCACTGCCGGCTCTGTGCTCCGTTACCTTGCAAGCACTTTTATTGCCTGAGTACAGAAATTTGGAAACCAACTTCGCAGTAAATGTTGAGATAGGAATCCTTGAGCCTCAAGATGCTCTCTGAATTCACCAACGAATTCTTCAGCGGCATATTTATCCGAATTTGCTGCCTCCCCATCCTGTATGACACTATGTATGCCTCTGCTGACCTTGAAATCACTAAGAGCAGCACTAGTTGTTGGCATTTTCTTACTTAAATCAACATGCAAGATCCTAGCTTTCTCAGAAATGATCGCTTCAGACACACTATCCACCACTAACTGTTTTCCATTGATCCACAACAACAACTTCTGAACATCTTCCACAAGTTGCAACCTCTGTTTCGATAATGATGTGACCCCTTTCGCAAAATCAGCTGCCTTGATTTCATGTTTCTTTGCTAAGATAAGGCTGATTGTCGACACTGACTTGCCATACAACCTAGAGATATCAGCTACATGAGTACCACTTTCATACTTCGCTACAAGTTCTTTCTTGAACTCAACCATATTCCTGGTCTTTTTTACCAAGGGGCTGGCAAAATTAGCACAAAACACAACAAACACTTATAGTGATGCAGACTACGAGTGCAGTAATGGTTGTTCAGTGAGAAACGAAGCCAGAATGGGTCATGAGAGATGGGATGATTTGTTTGGGCACTTGATACGGGCCTGGTCACACACTGGACCAAGGATGAAGCATTTCCGAGTGTACGGATACTGAGAAAACATACGATAACCAAGACAAAATTTCACAGTAAAAAAAAAAAAAAAAAATCTACAAAAACCAGAATGTACAAAAAGAGAGGCATACGAAAATAAAAGTTTGACTGTATTTCTAAATGTTCAATATTCCCAGTTTTAAATTTAATTTCTTAACATTTTTCATACGTACAATATATATACTTTCTTTGTAGCACTCATTTACTTCATCTGCTTTAAAAACAACTTTGTCTTATTCTTATATATTTATTTTGTTTTGATACATATACATAAGTATACACAAATCTCTCCCTCTCTCTCTGGTATATGCTCAGTACTTTATTAACACTTAAACGCCGAAGGGGTATATTAAAAATCGTCTTGTGTGTGCTGAGGCGGTCTCAGAGTGAGCGCGGAAGCGGAAAAAGTATTTTTTTCAAAAAATTACAGCACGCTTAGTTTTCAAGATTAAGAGTTCATTTTGGGCTCCTTTTTTTGTCATTGGCTGAAGTTTAGTATGCAACCATCAGAAATGAAAAAAATTATCATTATCATATATAAATAACGCGATATATGATAGCGCAAAAATGAAATTTCATATATAATTTTATTCAAATCGCGCTATGCGCAAAACGGTTAAAGGTAAAGTTAATTTTTTTTAGTTGTAATGTACACTAAATTGCGATCATTTTGGTATATAACACATTGTAAAACGATAAAAGCAACACAGAGAAAATATTATCACAAAATAATGCATGAATACGTAACGCGCGGACGTAAACAGAATTTTTTTCAAAAATTCACCATAAATCTAAATATTGTCCTAGAGACTTCCAATTTCTTTCAAAATGAAGACAAATGATTGAATATTACTATACTGTAAGAGTATTAGCTTACAATTGCAGTTTTCGACCATATCTGACGAGTTAAAGTTGACCGAATGTAGAATTTTTTTATATATTTTTTATATGCAATTATTTCGGAAATTAGAAAAGCTATGACCTTCAAATATTTTTCGTTTTATTCTACATTAAATTGCGCACATTTTCATATATAAAACTCTATGAAATGCTTAATACGAAACGGAGCAAATATTCCGAGAATGGGACATACGCATTTCGGAGATTTGTGGCGGAGAATCCACGCGCGGAGGGAAGGAAATTTTTTTTTTAAATTCACCATAAATCGAAATATTGTGCTAGAGACTTCGAATTTGTTTCATAATGAAGATAAATGACTGAATATTACTAGACTGTAAGAGTTTTAGCTTATAATTGCGTTTTTCGACCATTTCAGTAGAGTCAAAGTTGACCGAAAGTGGTTTTTTTTCTATTTATCGTGATTTATATGCAAATATTTCGAAAATGAGAAAAGTTACAACCTTCAATTATTTTTAGTTGTATTCTACATGAAATTGCGCACATTTTCATATATTAAACTTTATGTAACGGCTAATTTAAAATGGTGCAAAATTACCACAATCGCACGTATGATTTTTTCGGAAGAGTTACCGCGCGGACGTAAACAAAATGTTATTTTTTTCATAAATTCACCATAAATCAAAATATTGTGCTATAGACTTCCATTTTGTTGCAAAATGAAGGTAAATGATTGAATATTACTAGAATATAAGCGTTTTAGCTTACAATTGTGTTTTACGAACATTTCGATGGAGTGAAAGTTGACCGAAGGTTGAAAATCTGTCACTTATCATTTTTTATATGAAAATATTTCAAAATTGATAAAAGCTACAACCATGGGTTGTTTTTAGTTGTATTGTGCATGAAATTGCGCACATTTCCAAATATAAAACTTTATGTAACGGCTAATTTTAAAATGGTGCAAACATTACCACAATCGCATGTATGATTTTTTTCGTAAGAGTTACCGCGCGGACGTAAGGAAAAAGTTTTTTCATAAATTCACCATAAATCGAAATATTGTGCTAGAGACTTCCAATTAGTTGAAAAATGAAGGTAAATGATTGAATATTACTAAAATATAAGAGTCTTATCTTAAAATTGCGTTTTTTGACCATTTCGGTAGAGTCAAAGTTGACCGAAGGTTGAAATTTTGGCACATCGTTATTTATATGAAAATATCTCAAAACTGATAAAAGCTACAATCATGAGTATTTTTTTGTTGTATTCTACATAAAAATGCGCACATTTTCATATATAATACTCCATGTAACGGCTAATTTAAAATGGTACAAAAATTATGTCAAAATGATGAAATCATTTCCGAGATGTGTCACAGATACTTTTTAGTGTGGCAAGAAAGAAATTCGCGCTTGCGCGCCTGCGTAACGATTATAAACAAAACAACACCTTGATCCGTGAACTCCCAGCATCCCCCAAGGTGTGTGATTCAAGAGTTTTCGGCTGGTAGGCCTAAAAGTATTTTTCCGCGAATTTTAAAAAAAACTTTTGTATGTCGATGTAAAATACGTCCAGTCGGCACCCAAGAGACAAAAAATGTTGACGTAAAATACGTCCAGTCGGCGTTTAAGGGTTAACTGTCATAAGAATTACACTTATAATGAAAATAAAGCAACAGTAAACACTATTATTTCTTTTTATTGGACTTTTGTATCGTATGTGACAAGCTAGGAATTTCTTCCCAATGCTTTTACAAATCTTGTGAATTATTAACACTATCACCATTTCCCAAGTCTCTTGTAAATTATTAACACTATCGCCATTTCCCAAGTCACAAATTATCTGAAATTAGCTCAACAATGGCGATTTAGTAACTAGCATTACATACTTGGCAACTACATTAAATGTCACTTGAAGTCTTTTAAAAAATGTTAAACTTAAAAAAAATTTGAATATGTTTACTTTAGTTTTCTATATTGTCTTACAAAATATGTGTAATGTAAATTGTGATAAACAACCAATGCACTGGTAATCCAAAAATAATTTACAGAGATATTTGAGTTACAGAAATGCTTGAGCATATTTCAGGTTGAAATCATAAAAAAATACAACCGTAACATATTCTTTTTATCATATAGGGAATGGGTTCACATAAAAATCTCATAAGTAGTAAGGATGTCATCATTCAAACATAGCCTTAGTAATCGTCAAAAACAGAACAACTGGCCAGTTATGAGTGGGAATTTGCAAATCATTAAATACAAGTACACAAATATCATGTAAATACTGTGGTAATTTCTCAAAGACTGCTCCAACCACTAGATAATAGAAGGCTGACATTTCAACTATCTTAAGAGAGTAATACAAAAAGTAGATTAAGGGGTTAAAAGACTATTTTGTTATCCAAGAATCACCTATGTTCAAGTACTACAATCATCAAGCAATATATTTTTCAGTTATAATAAGGGAAAATTTTTTATTGTTTTCATACCCACACAACATGATGCCCATATGAATCTATCTCCCTTTTCCTTAGCATAATAGTGTGTGTGTGTGTGTGTGTGTGTGTTTTATCTCCCTTTTCCTTAGCATAATTGTGTGTATGTGTGTGTGTTTTATCTCCCTTTTCCTTAGCATAATTGTGTGTGTGTGTGTGTGTGTGTGTGTTAAGGCACATCACACATTACAAGTTAAATTAAACTGATAGAAAAACAATGCACTTAATAAATGCTGATGGTATTGTCTTTAGCAATATCGGGGTATTTAAAACATTAAAGACATTAACAGAGAAGATATACATGGGAAAAGCAAAAGCCAATAATGACCAAGTACAGTGTAAATAGCAAAAATGCAAATTCTTAATGACATGCATTCCAGTTGAAATAAGTGCAAGATAAAAAATAAAAACTGCTCAGTCAAGAGTAAAAACCCAACATGTATAATAAATCTAACTCATAAGCTTTCCCATACTGTACTGCATACAGTTTAACAGCTCCAAGATTTAATCATAAAAATTAAATACCCTTAAAATTACATATAAACTCTTGAGATCGAAAACAAATGCATCCATTCCTGAATTCCAATTGATAGCATGTCCACCTGAAACTACACAGCTTATCATATTTCTCCAGATTCCGGGCCATGTCCAGTGCTGTAAAATGACTTGGAGCACAGGTGTTTAAATATTTCATTTGATGCTGTATAAACACATACATTGAGAGGGGGCCATAGCCTTTTTTGCCCTATTCCATTTGCCTCTAATAAGTTTAAATTACTTTGATTATAACTCCTCAGTTAAATGATCTGTCAAATATGCCAATTATTGAAAAAAGTACTAAATATACTTTTGATTTTTCACAATCTAGTAGTACTACTATTACTCCAGTGGATACGCTAAATTCATGGCATGAAGAATTTACAACCTATAAATTTAAACATTACAAAATAATACTTCCTCTCTTCAACAATTTACATTAAAAACATACCCCCACATATTCATTAAATACATTTCCATTTCTACTAGCATGGTCTTTTAACAAAATTAAAATAAACTCCATTAATATTTATTTCCCTCTTTAATTTTTCAAGGATAATGCAGATCTGGAATGAGAGTTCACAAATTTTTCAGCCTATAAAACTAACACTTCCCTTACAAAATACCTTCCACAGCAAATAATGTCTAAATTCAACAAGGTATTATACTGTCAACATTAAATCTGAGCACCTTTTGAAAAATCACAGCAAGAAAAATAACTCGTGATGTGCATATATTTTTCAAGATGCCCATTCCAAATTTATGTAATGTACACACAAAAAAGTGTACTGAACACTAACAAAATGCATATACGTATAAAAATCCATACCATTAATGTATATTATTATCTAGCAACAATTTAATCTATTCATTTCAAAGTAGAAAAGTGTAAGGGAAAACTACTACATGAGCCTCCGGATGTTCTTAGCTGCATACTTGAGCTTGACTACAGAAGTGCTGCTAAGACAAAGAAATCCTATGTAGGTTCTGTATCCTGCTAGCTTTTCAAGCTGTCATATAATGGAGATATCAGCAAGCTTCATAATATCAATGGCCTATTCCTCAATCACTAGTACAGTACAAGTTAATACAATTTTACAGCTGCTGCTATGAGGTACAGGTTCTCTGCTACAAGCTTAAATTATTAAAATTACTATATATCTTCACTTAAGAGTTAAATCTGTAACACAAGTCACTGAAAATTCATTATTGTCGTTGAGGTGAATATCCACAGCTCAATCGGTGGAACAACTAACTGCTCTACTTGTTAGCTGGCTAAACAGCTCAAGATTTGTTTTTACAAAGCCTTTTCAGGTTCAATACATGGAGGGATTTTCATGATCTACTGACCTTTTTCTACAATACTGTCAGAGCAGAGATCAATAGTATTCAGGCACAAAACCAGTAAGTATTTAACAACTGTCACACAATCATGCATAACAAAATGAGTCTCGTCCACCTGTATTCATATCTACTGACCTTCAGCAAAATGTTAAACCATTAGTAATAAGTATCATATGAGTAGTAAATCTCTTAACTTAATATTAGCTGCAATACATATTCATGATCACCATTGCATACTATGAACTCTTTAGCTCAGGCAAGAACTGCAAATTACACAAAAAAGTCTACAACAAAACCTCTGTTAGACCAGGTATTACTTTATATATATGTACTGAACTAAATACTCATTAACAAAGAGACATAGATATTAATGTATATTTGAAAAGACTTAAAAATTGTTTGTTACTTGTAATAATGTATAGTATAACCACAAAATTCCCATACACAAACACCTCGGAAATAGTTGTCAGATCATAGGAATGGAATGTGGTGAAAATGGATGTACTGTCAATAAAGTAAAGGTGGCAAATCAGTATTAGTAAAAAAAAATAACATGGACTTAAAAATGAAATATGAAGAACTCACTAAAGAAATGAGATACTCTAACTTCACTATATCCTACAATGCAACAGCCATTCACTGGGGAGGGACATACAAAAATTTACCTTTATTTATATATTCATCATGTTCTAAATTTTTTATTCAGTTGTACAAATAAATTAATATATATATATTATAGATATATATATATATAATATATATAAAATATATATATATATATATATATATAGAAAATAGACTATAGATATATATATAGATATAGATATATATAAGATATGATAATATAGATACTAAGATATTATATATATATATATATATATATATAGATAAAAATAATAAGAGTAGAATAATAGATAGAGATATATATATATAGAGATATATAGATATAATATAGATACGATATAGATATATAGAATATAAATCTATATATAGATATAATATATATATAGATATATATAAATAAAATATATATAGATATAGATATAGATATATATATATAGATAGAGATAGATATAATATAGAGAAGATAATAGGATATAGTATATATATATATTATAGATATATATAGAAGATATATATATATATAAGAGATATATATATATATATAGTTAAGATATAGATATATTAGATGATAGGAGATATATATAATATATAGATATATATATATATAATAGATATATATAATAGATATATATAGACAGATATAGTATATAGGATATATATATAGTATTAATATATAATATATAGAAAGAATATATAGATATATGAAACGATTAAAATATATCTATATAGATATATATAGAAAGAGATAGATATATATATATAATATATATCTATAGATATAATTATATCTATATATATATTAATAAGTATATATATAAGATATATATAATTAGAATCTATATATATAATATAATAGATATATATAATATATATATTATACTTAATGATAGATAATTATAATATAGATATAGATATAGACTTATAAATATAGAGATATATATAATTATAATAGATATAGATATATATAATTAATAATAGAGAAATATATTATCTAGGGTATCTATATAGATATATAGAAGCTTAAGATATAAGATATTGATATATATATATATATTAATATATTATATATATAATAAGAATATATCTATATAGAATATATATAGATAGATAATATATATTATATTATAATATTTATATAATCTAGATATTATATATATAGATATAAATATATAGAATAGAATATAATATATATATAATATAATATATATAAGTTTATATTATATATTAATAGAATATTATATATATATATAATAATAGATAGATATATAGAATTTATATTATAAGCTATTATAATAGATATATATATATAGATAATAGAATAATATATATATATGATAATATATAAGATAAATAAATCGATAATATATATATATATAATTAATAGATAGATAATAATTATATAGTATATATATATATGATTTAATACATATAATAATATGATTATTATATATATATATATAATAGAAATATATAATATAATATTATAGAATCTTAATATATAAATATTATATAGAATGTAACTATATATTAATATAGATAATAGAATTATAATATATATAATTTATATCATAATATAGAGAATATAGCCTAATTATGAGAAGAATATAGAATATATATACATATAATATATATATACTTACATATATTAATATATAGAGAGATATTATATAATAATATAGATTAGATAGATATATATATGATAATTAGATATATATATATATATAGTAAATAATAGAATAGATAATAAATCGATATATAGATATATATATTAATATTATATAGATAATTATAAGAGATATATCAGAGAGTAGAGATTAGAGATATATTTTATATAATTAGAATAATATAGATAATAATTATTAATATATTATATAAGAATATATATAATACGAGATATATTAATAGAAATATAATATAGATACTATATATATATAGAGAGAAGTATATAGAGAGATATATATATTATAGAGAGAGATATAATTATAGATATATTATAATAGAATATAGATTAGAGAGAAAGATAATATAAATATATTAGATTATATTAGTATATTACATTAATATACTATATAGAATAATAGAGTTAGATAGATTATAAGATATAGATGAGTATAGAATAGAGTAGTATATATATACAGTTTATATATTTAGATTATATATTATATATAAATATCTATATATATTAATTTTTTTATATATGATATTCTCTATAGATAGTAATTAATAGATATATTATATACTATAGATATATTATAATATAGATATATATATTAGATATATTATATGAGTATTATATATATTATAATTGATATATATTATTATTATAGATATATATTATATATAATTATTAATTCTATAGATATATGATATTATATAATTAGTGAATTATCAATAGAGTAGATATATATGTATATAGATTTATATATAGAGAGAGACAGAGATTCTAGAATATCTATATAATATATACTTATATATAGATTTATAATATTTATAAATATATATATATATAGAGATAATTATATTAGATATAGATAGAGAGATATTATTAGATATAGATATATATAGATCATTTGATTAGATAATATATAGATAGCGATATATATTAGATATATATATATATATATATAATATGATATACTATTAAGTTTATATATATAGGATAGAGAGAATAGAGATATATATTTATCTAGATAGATTAGATGTAGAGATATACGAATAGTTAATAAATTAGACAGAGTATCTATATATAATAATATCTAGATAATAATAGTCTATTATATTCATAATAAGTATCTATTAGATATTATAGATATAGATATTAGATAATATATAATATCTATAATAAGAATCTAATAGATAAGAATATAAGATTATAAATAGAATAGATATATATATAAGTATATATATCTATATATAGATATAATATATATATATAATAATTTATCGATATATAATAGATGATATAGAGAAATAGATATATATATATATGAATATATATATATAACTATAATAATATATATATATATATTAAATATATAATATATAGATATAGATATATATATTAATATAAATTATGATAGATATAATTAATATATATTCATTATTAGTATATATAGATATATATATAATATATGTATCTATAATTATATATATCTATATTATATTACATATCGATTATATATATATATGTGTGTGTGTGTATATATATAATATATATATATATTTATATATATTTACTATATATATATATATATATATATACTATATATATATATATATATATATATATATATATATATATATATATATATATATATATATATATATATATATATATATATATATATATATATATATATATATATATATATATATATATATATATATATATACAAAATATATATATATATATATATATATATATAATATATATATATATATATATATATATAGATATATATATATATATATATATATAATATAATATAATACAATATATATATATATATATATATATATATAATATAATATATATATATATATATATGATATATAATATATATTAATATATATATAATATATATATACAGCAGTCCCCGGGTTGGGACGGGTTCGGCTTACGACGTTCCGAGGTTAATGCACTTTTCCAATTATAGACATCCGAAATTATTTCCAGGGTTACGACACCTACAACGCTCATCTGACAGAAGAAATATGACACCAAAAATGCAAAATCATCAATATTTGAAGTTTTTTTATGAAAAATGCTATAACAATGCAGTTTACATAGTTTTGAATGCATCCAAAGCATTAAAAGTAAGGTTTTCTTAGGATTTTTGATGATGTTCCGGCTTACAGCAATTTTCAGGTTACAACCCATCTCAAGAACGGAACCCCCGTCATAACCCGGGGACTGCCTGTATATATATATATATATATATATATATAATATATATATATATATATCATATATATATATATATATATATATATATATATATATATATATATATATATATATATATATATATATATATATAGCATCATCATATGAAAAGTTCCATGAGGGCTATGCATGTAAGGATTGATAATATTATAATAAATGTCGTGAACAGTCACAAGCAAAAAATAGGTACAACAGGAAGACTCAAACATAAATTAAATGCAGGTTATTTGAGTCAAGCGACCTAGCTTCATAGCCTAAATTTCTGCCTTAATACATATACACATATACAACAAAAAACAAAAGAATATACAAACTTAAATTTAGAAATCTTATATCATAATCTGTAATTGAAAATTAAAAACAAACATAACAGAGCACCAATAATACAATATTTTCTGTTTTACAACTGCTTACTAAAAAGTTTAACTCCAAGCTATGTAATACCCCTAACCAGTCACTGAAAGACACTGGCTAGAGTAAGCACCTCTAAAATACTTAAAGTACCAGAAAAATGTAATTGCTTAAGCTATTCTTAATGGTAAGAAATTTTTAAAATAAACTTTATCACCAAACATTCTTAAAGAGATCTGTTAAAAAACAAAGATAAAAATTTCAAGAAGTATCCATAAGTACAAAGAATGTAACATGATAACAGATTCCTTCACTACTTCGTTTCAAACGATCTAGACCAGCATTGAGAACTCATTGCAGCATCAGTAAAGCTTCACCTTTGTGCAAACTAACAAGCCAAGCAATCAAATTACAGTCATTCGAATCTATCAACTATTCTTTACAGCTTACTAACTTAATAGCATCATATACTACATAAAATGCATTTTGAGATATAGTCCTTTAACAGCACATTTTCAACTGTATCTAAACCTTGGTCTATGATTAAAGCTTTGAGTCACCTAAACTAAGTTACTGTACTAAAAAAAAGACCTGTAACATACCTGCAGTCAAGTACCCTTCCAGGGTGATACTCCAACTATTGCCCTTTAAAATCACAACTACGAAGTATTATCAGACTAGCTTATTATACACTGGATTGCTAAATATGCTCAGATTTCAAAGACGACTAGAAACTCGTCCAGGTATATTCACGTAACAATAAGAAAATCTTAACTATATTTCAACCTATGAAAACTACCAAATCAAAACAATGTAAGAATGCCATAAAAACCATTAATTCTCATTGAACACTGGAGAAGGCTTTTAGATGTATATTAAACTTGATTACGTACTTGAGAAAAAATAAAACAGGTAAGCCATTTAAACAAAAAAAAAAAAAATTTAATTTGGCATTCAAAATTCATCCCTGCAAAGAGTACAGGTACAGCAGGGGAAACAACCGAAAATAATAGGCATTATAATCATATGAGAGACGTGGGGCACAATCACAACATATACTGGCATTAAATTGATATAACTCATAGCTCTAGCACTATAATGCAAAAATGCAAGACTACTGTTGAAGTACAATGGCAAAAAATGACAACATGGAGCAACCCAAAAATGGTAAATCCTATCCTGAATAATTTTAACAGATGAAATTCAGAGGGCTAACCTCAGCTAATAACCACATTATTAGGATCATAGCACCTTGGATTCACATGAATCAGTGTTCATAAGCTACTGCAATAGAAGCATGTGTGCAATACCAGCACATACTAGTGAACAGGTCTTGTCTCTTAATATACAGCCTATGTAATCCTGCTATTAGTCAGATTAAGGCTTATCATTCTTGTAGAGTACAACCTTAATTTCTGCATAAGATTTAGAGACATTTTGTTTTTCAACTTCTAATATTCTATGAATTTCTAGTAAGCCTCCAGTACAGGTTGCAAAATCCTAAGTTACTAAAAATACCAAAGGTGACAATTTCATCCTAATTAACACTGGCCTGTACACTCATATATGAATCCTTGTCTTGAAAATAGGATTTTAACAGCATCACAAAGAAACAAAAATTAATATACTGAAACAACAAATTAATACAATATATCTAAACTAAAATGAATGATCAAAATGAGCCCAATATTGCTTCCTTTAGAAACACAATCAATATTGTCCGTAAAGCTAATAAGACAGCCTTTGTTTCCAAAGTGCAACTCAACTATTTTCTGACTACTACCTCCAATGACAAAGTTCAAGGCAATATTCAACAAGGCAACTACTGTACTATCAAGGAACTGTTTTAGGATCGACTGTTAGCTAACGAACGTTCAACCATGTTACCAGTGGATACTTGAACCTTCCTTTTACTATATAAAACACTGAAAACTACCTAATCTAACTGTAAATATGTAACTGACAGTATGTAATGGAATAAACCACACTCCACACTGAAACAAGCATTCTTATTGCTTCAATGCACTCTTTCTTTCACAACGGGCATAAAACAACCAGCAGTTTTATTTTATTATGATAAATTGACAAGGCTGACCTTCAAACAACTTAACCTTGCCTATACTGTTCACAAAATGGTAATTCTGTATAGGTAGGAAAGGAGATATCAGATAATCTCAATTATTAGGAAGGTGTCAATCCTTTTCTTTCTTAATGCCTTCTATAAACTATTTCAGGGTCTTCTAAAGTGTTAAAAACAAGTGAGGTTCACATATCATAAGGAAGGTCATGAAAAATGATAAATCTCACAATCAAGAATGCATATGACATCAGGTTAGCAATTATATGGGGGGATACAAATAATTTGTATACAAATATTATTATTAAAAGTATGACTTACCACCTATATACATGGCATCATAATAATATTCAAGAGTTAATATCTTACAAGATAAATTTCACCTCTTCAACATTTCAAGCAATTTCATTTTACTTCATCGATCTTGTGAATCCCCTCGGCTAGTGTCTGATGGTTCACTACCATTGACAACTGAAGTTGAGGTCACTTGGGCTGGTGTGGTTAAGGCAGGATGAGAATCACTACGAGGAATGAAAACCTTCTCTAAAGCTTTGCGAACTGGCGAGTCGATCATTGATGTTGCCCGAGGTTTACTTCCATTTCCAGGAGGCAAGTTCACTACTGATGATGTACTCTCTCTATTTCTGCAAGATAAATATGACATTTTTATGATACAATAAGATTTTACGTATACTTACCAAGTAGTTACATAGCTATAGTTTCTAAAACTGTTGGCAGCTAGAATTTTTGAAATTCGCTGTAGCGCTAGTTTGTTTTGGTCGGGTGATACCACCCGCCCACTATCGGGGGAGTGAAGAACCAACACCGTACGAAAAATGACAATTTGTCGAAAATTGCATTTTTCCTAACTATACAAACCTGAGGTCCTTTAACAATAGGAAGGTAACTAGCGGCAGCTGGGACGGTCGTAAGCTTCGAACAAGGGGAGAACGGTAGTTAACTGCTTGTCCGATCGTGCGCGCGCCCGCGCGCCCGAGAGGTGAAGAATCACTTTTGCTTTCGGCCCATGCAAAAAGTTGCAGAGTGAGGGGTGGCATGAGGTGGGACTATATGTAAAGGACCTCAGGTTTGTATAGTTAGGAAAAATGCAATTTTCGACAAATTGTCATTTGTTCCGATACGTAATACAAACCCTCGGTCCTTTAACAATAGGAAGACTCACTTCTTGGTGGGAGGAATCTGAGTCTTTTTGGTGAACAGACTGGTGTTCGTCCAACCCTGGAGTGCCTCCCTGGTCGTAAGAGCAAGGGAGGGATCCAAACCTCTGTCCGATTGATCGGGGTGTGCACCGCAGGATCAATGGTCAGACCTCTGGGCCAAGTACTAAGAGAGAGGCAAGCGTATCTCTTCGTACCAGCAAGCAAGAACTTGTTCCTGTTTGCAAGAGACAATCATAAAATGATGGGTTTGTCTCAAATTGGCATCCACTTCCTCCCCCTTGTTGGAGGAAGTGGTGGATATTTACTCCTATCCCTACTGAAAGGGATAGGATGGTGCTCTATTGAGTAGCTCACCTGCATCTCGTCCTTACCCAGCAGGGTGACGACCGTGTCCTCTACCCAGAGGTAGAGGGAAGAAAAAGATGGGAAGAGGAGCCAGTCACACTCTCATTCCTCATCCATTCTTACGGTCACACCAGGACTCGATGCTGTTCAGCCTGCGAGGGTCTGGGTTAACTACACAACGTGTTGAGCAACCACCACGGTTCCCAAGGAAAAAGATCCAAGGAACTGTGGGCAATATCCCGAAGGTAGAAGGGGGTGCATGCGGTCCGGTTGGACCAGGCGCCTGCCTTCATTACCTGCGCCACGGAGAAGTTCTTGCGGAACGCGAGAGAATGATGAAGAGGCGTCCACACTCATCCTGGGTGTCGAGTTTCTTCAGACAGCTCCGTCGCGCCTTCACAGGACAAAGCAGCATAGCCTTCGTATCGGAGGCGGTGAAGTCCATTAGGGAGGGTATTGTGAAGGACTCGAACCAATCGTCAGTTACCGAAAGGTTCTGAGTCTTCGCTACGAAGATCGGTACGAAATCGAGCGTCACAAATCCCCATCCCTTTATGCTTGACTTCTCAAGAGAAGTCATGCAGTTACCTAAGACGAAAAGAAGGGAATAGTCGTATGACCTATCCCTCTTCTCGACTTTGGTTATGTACAGTACTCATACTGACAAGCTATTAAGACGAAGTAATGATTGCTCTGTAACAACCGAACTAAGTCCGCAGCATAGTTCGTAACTGACTCGGGCGCTCTGACAGCTGCCGACTGACTGGTTCGGAATCAGTAGAGGCAAGTTGTCCAAGCATCCGGGTAAGTCACGTGACCTTCGCCCTTTAAAGAGTTATGCTGAGAGACCAAACAAATAAAATATTTGTTAGTCACCAATGCCGGACGGCGCGGCGATGATTCTCTTAATGCATAAGCTCAAAAGGCGAAAGTCAATTGCCTTCAAAAGACCGAGGTCCCTGATGGCAAGAAAATCTCATAGACGTTGAATCTCAGCTTAAGGAGAAACAACACTATGTGACGTTGAAGACGAAGGTAGGCAATGAATGCAACCTACGTCTTCCAGCTGAATCGAGAGAAGGAATCTCAAGATTCTAACCTGTGCTTACAAATGACTGAAAATGCTAACCGCCATTTCATTGCTGTCCGATGTGCAGTGAAAGCGGGCGTTCTTCAGTAATGAAACACGGGAGAGCCGCCTGAATAACTGCTTCTCATGGGCTGAACGTTTGGAAGTAGAGCTGGCAGGTGTGGGAGTAGGCGATGTCTTTCAATACATCTGCTAATCCGGGGTGAACAATGAACAATTGCACACCTCCGAATACAAGATATTTTGAGGACAAACTCAGATTCCGCAAAAATCATTCGCATTATCGAGTTACGATGCAGCAAGAGACTATTACAGAATTCTGTTACCGTGCGGTAAACAGAAAGATGAGAGTCGAATAGATATCTCTGTTTAAAATTCTCGCAATACCGAAGACGATGAATACTAGCGTCACAGCAGTAGTTGGTCATTCATGTATGCGAGAATCCCCGTTAATCAGAGACTTAAGTCCGTGATTGTTGGGCAGAGATACGGTTGGTATTCAATCAAAGCAGGTGAGAAAGACATAACCAACCGTCCATCTCGAAGTGGCAGCTGGTACTGAAATGCCTCGGGCAATTCAATACGCAGTAGCTGTCGCTGACTCGTCATCCTGAGTTGCCAAGAATCCTTTCCACGAAGGAATGCATTCGGCTAGAACCACCGAGCATAAAAAGATATGCTCGAGCAATTATATTTATGCGAAACGAATTTCGGTAAATATAAAAGTTTAAATGGTGTTGTTGTGACAACACCATAAGTATATAAAATTGAAACTGGAAACTCCTGGGAGGTTGCAGGCAACCCCGAGTTGCAGTTCAATTAGAATACTTTTCGTCTAAGTCGCAATCCGTAGAATAACCAGGATATGCGCCTACCCCTCGGACCATTCAACTGCTTAGCAGAATCATGTCGCGAGGTTAATATACGTAGTATATTTGTAGGATTCTGAACAACGATCTCCATCCTAAATTCTTTCCTTCAAGAAAACAAAATAAGGATTGGAGATCGACCACCTTCGGTCTCTATCAAAGAGAGTGAAGAAGTCTTCCTCGAAGGAAAGCTTCAATGGTAAACAGAATACTAAGACGATAGTTCAAGCCAAACTGGATATTCCCGTCCGTTCTTCTCTATTCCAGGTTGGTCGCCTACTGTGAGATAGTCTTCTTTCAGCAGCAGTCTTCTTCCTAATGCTAGAAATTCCAGGAATTTGAGCATAGGCGAGGTTCCCGATTATCGTGTAACATATCGGGGATTCTCGTCTCGCTCACTTTGGACCGTGGTCTCGCCTAAGTGTTTGGAGATCGTAAGAAACTCTAACACTCTGAATGCGCTAGAAATTCCGTAGAATTCTAAGCAGTCTGCGAAACCCCCACCGAATTCGTCAAACGATATCGGCTGGTGGTCCTATCAAAGAGAGTGAAGAAGTCTTCCTCGAAGGAAAGCTTCAATGGTAAACAGAATACTAAGACGATAGTTCAAGCCAAACTGGATATTCCCGTCCGTTCTTCTCTATTCCAGGTTGGTCGCCTACTGTGAGATAGTCTTCTTTCAGCAGCACTCTTCTTCCTAATGCTAGAAATTCCAGGAATTTGAGTATAGGCGAGGTTCCCGATTATCGTGTAACATATCGGGGATTCTCGTCTCGCTCACTTTGGACCGTGGTCTCGCCTAAGTGTTTGGAGATCGTAAGAAACTCTAACACTCTGAATGCGCTAGAAATTCCGTAGAATTCTAAGCAGTCTGCGAAACCCCCACCGAATTCGTCAAACGATATCAGCTGGTGGTCCTCTCGATTCCCGTAGAAATCGAGAATGGGGCAGGATCCCTCCTCAACGACCGGGGCTTACGTCAGGTAGGACCCGAAGGTCCCCCCGGTAGCGCAGTCCCCAACGTGGGATCCTACAGAGAAATCTCTGTAGGATCCCTCCCCTTTCCCTCGTAGCCGTAAGGAGAGAGGGAATGGGGGAGGAATTGGATACTCGCTCGCCTTCCCAGTGGAACTAGCAGTTGGAGAAGAGTAGGAGCAGCCATCGCCTTGCGGCGATGGCCTCTCAGAGTCTGGGAAAACGTATCGTCAGGAGAAAACGTTTTCCCGAGGAGGGTTACGAACTCTCACTGTAGGTAAGGGTCTGCCGCCACTGTGAACGTCGTCTGGGTGGGGCTGATCGACACCTGACAGGAGAGAGCCGATACCGTCCTCCGACTCATTCCAGTCCTCGTCGAGGTCGAAACCTCTCAGGAGGACCGAAGGAGTATTAAATACGGTGTCCGAAGACACATAGAAACGCCGCTGTCGCAGTAGAGGAGGTGGAAGTAGCTTGATCGACCGGCCAGAACTGAGAGAGCCTTCTTGTCCGGAGACGAGAGACTCTGGTTCAAGACAGAATCGGCAAGCTCCGATCGCGGCAAACCCACCGTCGGTTTGGGTTCCCTCTCGGGCCCCAAAACGACTCGAGCAGAGACATGGGCTCTGCTGGTGGGAGCGGCGATCCTTCCCCCCAGGTCGTTGTGCTGACGAATCAGTGCAATAACCTGGGCAAAGTTACTCTGAATCTCGGAAGTTACAGCGTCTTGAGGAGTAGGACTGTCCAGTCCCTCCAACAAGAGCAGCTCCCAAGACCCTCCTCCTTCAGAAGAAGGATCAGCAACAGATCCCTGACGGTTGCCTCCAATCACTTGCGCGTACGTCCTGGCTGGTCCTAAGACCATACCTGGCACGTGCGGCGTCGTGACGGGATCGTGAGCGGCGTATCTCTCACGATCACTCCTATATACCTCGCTCTTCCTGGCGTATGCCGAGGAAGTTGAAGGTATCGGAGAGACATAACTGACGCTACCCCCCCCCCTGACGGTCGCCTCCAATCACTTGCGCGTACGTGTCCTGGTTGGTCCTAAGACCATACGTGGCACGTGCGGCGTCGTGACGGGATCGTGAGCGGCGCACCTCTCATGATCACTCCTAGCTACCTCGCTCTTCCCGGTGTAGCCCGAGGAAGTTGAAGGTAGTGGAGAGACAGACCTGACGCTCCCCCCCCGCTCGCTGGCAGGACCAGCGTACGTGGGGGGCTGCAGCCGATCACCAACCCGCGGTGGGGATCGATCTGCAGGCCTGGCCGTGCCGCTCACCTGTGGCGAGCGGCTCGACTGAGCACGTCGACCCCGGTCCCGTGCATCAGACGAGCTGCTGCTGGTCACCGTATCCGCCCGGTCCCTGTGGGAGCGGCGGTCAGGTGACCTGCAGAGCTCGCTTTCGCGGTGAGACCGGTGAGCGTCCTCGCGGCACGTCAAACCGCTGGTACCAGCCGAGGCTGGTACCGTCGGTCGAGGGGACCTGGGGTACCTCTTCCCAGCCTCAACCCGTGGCCGGTCAGAGACCGTCACGTCCACCCGAGGTACCGGCTGGTCGCTTCGAGAGCGGCCGCTGGCCTGGCGAGAGTCACCTGAGCAGCGGCTCTCGACAGTCTTCTGCTCCGTGCCTCAGTCATGACGCTGAGCGAACTCAGGCGTCTTAACTTTGGCTGCACGGTCACCCGAAGGAGACCGTACACTCGGAACTTCTCGCGGACGAGAAACCGAGCCGGTACCTGGCTTAGCAGCAGAGCTGCCAAGACCAGGCGAGGGTGTACCAGCGGTAGCCAGCACACACTTGGTCCCCGTCTTCTTCTTCTTCTCAGAAGGGGAGACGAGCCCCGTTCCCGAAGGAACAGGAGGACCAGCAGAAGAACCCCCCCGTCACACCAGAGTGTGACGAGCCCTTCGAAGTTCTCGAAGGAGTCTTCTTAGGGGGAAAACCCCGGTTACCAGCTGGTCGCTGCGAGAGCGGCCGCTGGCCTGGCGAGAGTCACCTGAGCGGTTCTCGCCAGCCTTCTGCTCCGTGCCGTGGTCTTGGCGCCGAGCGAACTCTGGCGCCGAAACTTTGGCTGCACGGTCTCCCGAGGGAGAGCGTACACTCGGGATCTCTCGCGAACGAGAGACCGAGCCGGAACCTGGCGTAGCGGCATCGCCGCTAGCACCAGGCGAGGAAGTACCAGAGCTAACCGATACTCCTCTGGTCCCCGTCTATCTCTTCCTTACGGAAGGGGAGACGGGCCCCGCTCCCGAAGGAGCAGGAGGACCAGCAGAAGGACCCCCGTCCCACCGGGGTGGGACGGGCCCTTAGAAGTTCCCGAAGGAGACTTCTTAGGGGGGAAGGCAGCCTTCTTCTTCTTCGGCTTATGGGCCTTAGAAGTCGAAGGGGAAGAGGCAGCAGCAGACGAAGACGAAGATGACACCTTCCTCTTCTTCGTCAGCTCACGCAGGACAGTCGTCAGGTCCTCCATCCAGGCCGGAGTCGGGCCTATTGCCGAAGCAACACGGCCCGACTGCACCTGTCCGGAAGGACCTGGGACTGGGGAAGACACACCATGGGCAGGACCAGCATGGACAGGCGCAGGAACCAGGAGCGACAGGAACAGCAACCAGCTCAGGAGCGGCAGCGGTAAACACAGAAGGGACAGCCAAGCCAGTAGCGGGAACCATATCAGCGACAGGTACGGCAGGCCCAGCCATCGCCTCGTAGAATCATCGGCAGCCAGCGGGAACCTGGGTACTGGCGGCCGGTCCAGGGGCGAGCTGCTGGAACAGCGGAAGTCTGGGGCAGGCAACACGAAGAAAACACAGGCGGCGGCGGCATACCCCTCCTTGGTACGGCGGCGACCGGCCCTAGAAGCGGCAGACGGCGTCACCGACACAGCATGGGGAGTGTAGACCAGCGGGGGGAAGCAGCATAAGCGGCCGTGGAGGTTGTAGTGGAGACCGCTCCAAGGTCACCGCCCCAGACCTCGCTAGACGCTGCAGCAGATCGTGGATGCTAGGCACGCCCTGCAGCCGCAGTGGCCCATACCTGTCCAAGGTCGTCTCCCACGGATGTAGCACCTGTGGTAGCACAGACAGATTAGTAAGAGGGGTTCCCTCACGCACGGGGGGGAGACATGCCCCACCCGAACGCAAGGAAGACCCCAAATACAAAATACAACGAAGAAGCTGAGCGGGGGGCAGGAAGGAAGACGAAGAATCGGATACCAAGGGAGTCGCGGGAGAGCTTTCCGACGACTTCCTGGCAGACCTTCGCTTCCCCTACCCCCGCACAGCAGTGAAAAGTAATATGAAAATGAAACAGAATACTGCCCTTGCGATTCACTTCATAGAACTTAAAGGGGAAAAGATCAATTCCCGGGTAAGAACGGAAACTTGATCCAAATAATATGATGCTATCATAAAATATATATATGAAAATGAAACAGAATACTGCACTTGCGATTTCACTTTCACAGAAAATAATCGTAAGGATCAATTCCCGGGTAAGAGCGAAAATTGATCCAAATTAATTTATGCAAATAAATAAATGAAAATGAAAAGAATACTGCATTGCGAATCCACTTTCATTGCATTTTATCATACAAAATAAAAGGCTCGTGCCGAGCGCAATCACGCTCTCGGTAACGAACGCACAGGGCAAAAATATAATGAAAAAAGTACTTACATTTTTCAATTACACACTTTTGCCCAAATACATGACTTGGCGCGAGCGTCGGCACCGAGACATAATTCAAGGGTTCAATTCATGAAAAGAGAGGAAATCGCCGCATCTACGGCGATAGCTCCATGTTGGTTCATAATTAAGTAATGAAAATTAAAACAGTGTACTTACAGTTTCATTTTCAAGTCAAACAAACCATTAGTAGAAAACACAATATAAACAAAGCATACGAGATTGAAGCGGGCGAGAGCGATGACGAACACGTCCTTCACACCCGCGGCCGAAAGCAAAAGTGATTCTTCACCTCTCGGGCGCGCGCACGATCGGACAAGCAGTTAACTACCGTTCTCCCCTTGTTCGAAGCTTACGACCGTCCCAGCTGCCGCTAGTTACCTTCCTATTGTTAAAGGACCGAGGGTTTGTATTACGTATCGGAACAATGAGTTGTTTATGCCCTATTATCCATGCGAGGGGAGGAGGGAGGGTTTTGATCATGTAACTACTTGGTAATTATACATAAAATCTTGTTTTATTATAAAAATTTCATTTTTATGTATGCAACTTACCAAGTACGTAGTTACATAGCTGAATCCCATGGATATGCACATATCTTTTAAAATTTAATAAATATAAAATATATTTAAGAGAGCTGAACAGTTGATTAGTGCCTCTGAAAGTCGGGCATCTTAACTCATAGGGACGTGGCGGTATAGCCAAGGCTCGTCCTCTAAAAAGTGGGACCCATACAGCTAAGAAATGTCCGTGGCTAGCATGGTCAACCAAAGGATGCCCCTGCCCAGCGCGCAGTACCAAATAACATCATGTTACCAGAGCAAAAACATCTCACCTTCACCATAACCATAATATTCATACCCGACTATACACTTGACTGAAGGGTACTCCCAGTACATCCATAGTACCTCCAGGCTCCCCTAAAAACTCAAAAACCTTATTCAAGGCGAAGAGATAGGCTAGGAAGGTATGACTTCCTACACACCCTTACCCAATGCTGTGCCAGCCACTAAATACAGACCCAGGGTACTGCAATTTTCATAGACTGTTTCAATATCACGCAAGTAATGCAAGGTGAACACTGATTTACATTTCCAATACGTTGCTTGTATAATCGAGTCCAGAGAGAGATTGTGTTTAAACAAGAGGGAGGTTGCCACTACTCTCACCTCATGAGCTTTCACTAAGTTTATTAACCCTTTAACGCCAATTGGACATATTAAGCGTCGATATAAATTGTCTGTTGGGTGCCGATTGGACGTATGGTACGTCGATATAAAAAAGTTTTTTAAAAATTCACGGAAAAATAGTTATAGGCCTACTAGGCAAAAACTTTTTAATCACGTGCCTTGGGGGATGCTGGGAGCTCACGGATCAAGGCGTTGTTTTGCTTACAATCGTTGCAAGCGCGAATTTCTTTCTTATTGCACTAAAAAGTATCAGCGACACATCTCAGAAATTATTTAGTCACTTTGACATAATTTTTGCACCATTTTAAATTAGCCGTAACATGGAGTATTATATATGAAAATGTGCGCAATTTCATGTAGAATACAACAAAAAACAACTCATGGTTGTAGCTTTTACCAGTTTTGAAATATTTTTATATAAATAATGATAAGTGCCAAAATTTCAACCTTCGGTCAACTTTGACTCGAACGAAATGGTCGAAAAACGCAATTGTAAGCTAAAACTCTTATTTCAATCATTTACCTTAATTTTGCAACAAATTGGAAGTCTCTAGCACAATATTTCGATTATGGTGAATTTATGAAAAAAAACTTTTCCTTACGTCCACGCGGTAACTCTTCCGAAAAAATCATAAATTTTTTCGTCCGATTTCTGTAATGTTTGCACCATTTTAAATTAGCCATTACATAAAGTTTAGTTTATATATGGAAATGTGTGCAATTTCATGTAGAATACAACTAAAAACAAGCCATGGTTGTAGCTTTTATCAGTTTTGAAATATTTTCATATAAATAACGATAAGTGCCAAAATTTCAACCTTCGGTCAACTTTGACTCGACCGAAATAGTAAAAAACGCAATTGTAAGCTAAAACTCTTATATTCAAGTAATATTCAATCATATACCTTTATTTTGCAACAAATTGGAAGTCTCTAGCACAATATTTTGATTTATGGTAAATTTATGAAAAAAAAAATTTTTCCTTACATACGCGCGGTAATTTCCGAAAAAAATCAGAAATTTTTTCGTCCGATTGTCGTAATGTTTGCACCATTTTAAATTAGCCATTACATAAAGTTTTATATGTGAAAATGTGTGCAATTTCATGTAGAATACAACATAAAACAACCCATGGTTGTAGCTTTTATCAGTTTTGAAATATTTTCATATAAATAACGATAAATAGAAAAAATTCGTCCTTCGGTCAAATTTAACTCAACCTAAATAGGTGAAAACTGCAATTGTAAACTACAACACTTACAGTCGAGTAATATTCAATCAATTAACTTTATTTTGCAACAAACGGGAAATCTCTAGCACAATATTTTGATTTATGGTGAATTTTTGAAAACTACTTTTTTTTACGTCCGCGCGTTACAAATTCATGCATCATTTTGTGATAATATTTTCTCTGTGTTGCCTTGTTCGTTTTACAATGTGTTATATACCAAAATGATCGCAATTTAGTGTACAATACAACGGAAAAAATTTAACTTGTTAGCTTTAACCGTTTTGCTCACAGTGCGATTTGAATATAATTATATATGAAATTTTGTTTTCGCGCTATCATATATCCCATTATTTATATATGATAATGATATTTTTTTCCATTTCTGATGGTTGCATACTAAACTTCACGCAATGACAAAAAAAGGAGCCAAAAATGAACTCTAATCTAGAAAACTAAGCGTGCTGTGATTTTTTGAAAAAAACATTTTTTCCGCTTCGGCGCTCACTCCCAGACCCTGCCAGCATACGGGAGACGATTTTTATTATACCCCTTCGGCGTTAAAGGGTTAAGATCAGTTTCTTTTACTTGTGAATGAGCATTTACAATTACACTACGTAAGAAGAACACCAGGGCGTTTTTAGACATCGGGCGCGCAGGATTCCTTACCGAACACCATAAACGATCGGACAAGCCCCTAATTTTCTCTATTCTTTGTAAATAACATTTCTGAGCTCTGACCAGGCAGAGTAACCTCTCTTTTTCTTCCGGTCCTACCAAGTCCGTGAGGTTTCTGATATTGAATGAACAAGGCCACAGTTTCTTGCTAAAAACCCCAAGGTTAATGCACAAACCGCATTACCCCGTGCAAATCCTATTCTCTTGTCCATGGCATTTATTTCACTCACCCTTTTAGCTGTAGACAGTGCTACCAGGAATAGGGTCTTTCTTGTCAAATCTCTCAACGATGCTCTTTGCAACGGCTCACACGGAGTTTCTGACAGCCACTTAAGTACAGTAGTGCCTCAGGTTACGAAATTAATCCGTTCCAAAGCAGCCTTTGTATCCTGATTTTTTCGTATCTACAACTACGTTTTACATGTAAATTGCCTAATTCGTTCTAAGTACAACGAAGGTGAAATCGCTAGCACGAATTTACGCTAACAAACAAAATATATGTGAACGAACGAATTCCAGGTGTTTACAATAATGCTGCCGCAAAAAATGGTCAAGAACGCCTTTACATAGAGGCATGATGGGACAGATCCTGACCAATAGGAGAGCAGGATCTTATGGCGGTGACTAGCATCAGGAACCAATGGGAGAGCAGGAGGATGGTGGCGAGTCTACTGAGTTGGCGGCACGCCAGTTTTAAAATTGTTCTTGGCAGCTAGGGCAAATCTCGGACTTTACCCTTTTGCAACCTGAATTATTTTTGTACACAGAAGCAAAAAAATCTTCGTCTTTGCTTTCATAACCTGAATTTTTTATACGTAGGAACTTTCATTTGTCGAGGTTCCACTGTACTACATCTAGGTTCCCAGATAATACCTTTGAATCTTTGGGTTTTTCTATACCGAAGGATCTAATGAGATCTGCAAGATCTCTATTCGTCGATACTTCCAATCCTCTGTGCTTGAAAACAGACCCCAACATTGCCTTATAACCTTTGATAGTCGCAGTAGATAGATTCCTATCTGTTCTCAGATATAATAGAAAATCTGCTTTCTGTTATAGTTGTTTTAGAAGACGAAACATTATGTTCTTTACACCAGGCTCTCAACACAGTCCACTTTGCTGGTAGACTTTACTTGAGAATTCCCTTCTGCACTGAGCAATAGCTCTCGCCGCTTATCTTGAAAACCCATTCGCCCGTAAGAGTTGTCGGACAGTCTGTAAGCAGTTAGGGACAGAGCGTATAGTCCTTGATGGAACCTTCTGACATGGGGTGTCTGAGTAGATGTGTTCTCTGAGGAAGTAACCTTGGCCAATCCACTAGAGAATTTGTTGATGACTTCTCTCACCATCTTGAATGGAGGAAAGGCATACAAGTCCTTGTTCGACCAGTCCAAAAGCATTACATCCGTCGCTAATGCGTTCGGGTCCGGGGCTGGTGAACAGTAAAGGGGGAGACGATGGTTTCTTGCTGTGGCAAACAGATCTATCAGAGGGTTCCCCAAAGTTTCCACAATTCGAGGCATACCACTGGGTTCATCATCCATTCCGTGTGAAGTAATTGCCTCCTGCGGCTAAGTTCATCCTCGAGAACATTGAATTCTCCCTGAACGAACCTTGTATTGATGTGGTATGATTCCAATTCACCCATAACAGCAGGCTCCTTGCCATCTTGCAAAGAGAAAACAAGTGTGTCCCTCCTTGTTTCCTTATGTACAAGAGCGCTGTTGTACTGTCCGAATGTATCGCCACTACTTTGTTGCAAATTTCGTCCGCAAACATCAGCAATCTCCAGTGGATGGCAGTCAGTGCCTTCCGATTTATATGCCACTGTTTTTGTTGTGTATGTATTTCAAATGCCTGATACAGTAGTGCCTCAAGTTACGAAATTAATCCGTTCCGAAGTGGCCTTCGTAAACTGATTTTTTCGTATCTAGAACTACGTTTTATATGTAAATTGCCTAATTCATACCAAGCCCTACAAAAACACCACAGTAAATTTTATAATAAAGCTAAATTGATCTATAAACAATGAAATACAACAATTTGGACCATTCAATACTTAACCTAATCGTTACTGTACCTGTAAATAAAGTGTATTAGTGTACAGGGTACAAGAAATACTGTGTACATGTAAGTACGTATGTAGTAAGATGAGGAACCTTACCTTTCGAGTGAGGTGATGTCTGAAAGTGGCGACAGAAGGGGAGGACGAACGGCAGAAAACGTGAACACTTAACTTTACAAAACACATTAAAAAATGGCAGGAAACATTAACACTAAACTTTACGATACACATTAACAAATGGCAGAAAACATTAACACTTCTTGATTATCTCCATCTTTGTCTCCATAGAAAACATCCTCTTCTTTCCGTGAACTTCAGCAACATTCTTGGGACCTATGGCTAATAACGTAAGTCATTAAGTTCACACAACAAGATAAAGTAACTTACAGTACAATGAAAGCAAAATCACTAACACAAATTTACGTTAACAAACAAAATATATGTGGATGAACGAATTCCAGGTGTTTACGATAACGCTGCTGCAAAATACACAGAGGCATGATGGGACAGATGCTGACCAACAGGAGAGCAGGATCTTACAGCGGTGACTAGCATCAGGAACCAATGGGAGAGTGGGAGGATGGTGGCGAGTCTACTGAGTTGGCGGCGCGCCAGTTTTAACATTGTTCTCGGCAGCCCAGGTGAATCTCGGACTTTACCCTTTCGCAACCTGAATTATTTTCGTACACAGAAGCAAAAAAATCTTCGTCTTTGCTTTCGTAACCTGAATTTTTCGAACGTAGGGACTTTCATATGTAGAGGTTCCACTGTACTTCCTTTTCCCCCAGAATCACTCCCCAACCTTGATCTGATGCGTCAGAAAAGAACACTAGGTTGGGGCTCAGCGGGAGGAGGGATCTCCCTTCAGCAAATCTCTCTTAACTTCCACCATTGCAGGTCCTCCTTTATTTCTTGTGTGATATGGAACATAAAAGAGTCCGGAAACTTCTTTCTGTTCCAGTTCGCCCTGAGGAAGAACTGTAGGTTCCTCATATGAAGTCTCCCTAGTGTCCCAAACTGTTCTATTAAGGATAGTGTGCCCAAAAGACTCATACATTCCTTTGCAGAGCATTCCTGGAGAACTAGAAATTTCTCTACCTTCTGTATGCACGACTCTATTCTTTGTGGGGATGGAAAAGCCCGAAAACTCAGAGTTGATCCTCATCCCCAAATAGACTAGTTCCCGACTGGGGAGTAACTGCGACTTTCATCTGTTTATTAAGAGTCCTAATTCCTGTGCTAAAGTCAGGGTTTTCTGAAGGTCCTCCGTGCACCTCTCCTTTGTTTCTGACAGGAGAAGCCAATCATCCAAGTAAAGGGATATCCATATCCCGACTAGATGTAACCATTTCGCAATGGGAGCTAGCACTTGGGTGAACACTTGTGGTGCAGTAGAAAGCCCAAAACACAGAGCTCTGAACCAGTAAATTTTGTTCCTGAAGACAAAATGCAGAAACCTCCTTGAGTTTTGGTGTATTGTTATGTGAAAATATGCGTCCTCCATATCGATGGAGATCATCCAATCCCCTTGACAGATTGATGAAAGAACACTGATTCATCTTCATCTTGAACTTTGTCTTCTGCACATATTGGTTCAGAGTGGTTACGTCGAATGCGGGTCTCCATCCCCCAAATGACTTGGGGCCATCGAACAGATGATGGTAAAAACCTGGGGTTAGTGGCTCTTCTACTAACTCTATTGCGTTCTTTTGCAAGAGGGATGAAACCTTTTCTGAAAGGGCGATGAATTTCTTTGAATTTTCTAAGCAAGCTGTCAACGCTATCAGAGAGCCTGATAACGGGGCTTTCTCTTGAACGGAATATCGTATCCTTCTCTTAAAACCTTTATGATTCAAGGTTCTGCCCCTCTTGCTTCCCATTCTTCCCAAAATTGATGGAGTCTCGCTCCTACTGGTGCATGTAGGACTGATACATTACTTCTTGGTCAAGGAGTTGGTTGTGGATTTTTTAATAGATCTAAGGGTGAAATGTGCTCTACCCCTTGATCTTGGGAAATATCTACCGAATCCCCTGCCCTGAAAGGGTTGTCCTCGGCTGGCTGGCGAGGGATGTACACTAGGAATATTTTCTCTAGTATGTTTAGTGGATTGCGAGAGATGATCATGTGTTGCTTTCTTCTGCAATTCGGAGGCAACTAACACTACTGTCTCCTCTGGAAACAGGTGCTGCTTATCCAAAGACAAATACAGTAAGGCAGACTTTTCAGTACGAGATACTCCCTTAGATGTAAAAGAACACCACAGTTCTCTCTTCTTTATGATGCCTAATATGAAGAGAGAGGCTAGTTCCGCGGATCTGTCTCTAATCCCCTTATCTAAACAGATCACTCCCAAAACGTCTGCAAAGGCTTCCTCATTCAACATGGAATAACTCTTGAGTTTACATCCCAAGGCTCTGACTGTCTAGTCCAGGAAACTAATAAGTTCAAATACCCTAAAGATATTTTTAATTAAGTGATCTAATTCTGACGCTGTAAACATGATCTTGGCTGAGTTGAAAACCAACCTTCTCGCCAAGTCAATAAGCACAGGGAAGTCTCCCTGGGCGGAGGCAGACACACCCAAAGAGAGAGCTTCTCTGGTTTTGTAACATAAATGTCTCCCCGTTGAAAGAAGAGGAGGGGAGCTGAAGTTAACTTTGCCTTGATCCCTCTTATCCTCAAGCCAAAGATTAATTTCCTTTTAACACTTTTCGAGCCAAAAAGGACAGTACTAGTTTGGGTAATTTCCTGGAGTCTTCCTGGTTGTCTCTCATGTAAGATGACACTGGCGATGTGGGAGTCACTGGCGAGAACAAATCCAAAAAATTTTCATTGAAGTAAAAACCAAGGCTTTGCATGCAGTGAGAGAAGATTCTATAACCTCCTCTTCTCCTCTCTCTTCTTCTTAGGCTGAAGAAATAGGTGATAAATTCTCTATAGGTTGGACCAGAGCACCACAGATTGAATAAAGCCCAAAATGCTGTCTAACTTGTTCTGGATGGGTGACAAAGAAAGATCGGGGGCAGCCATCACCTGAGATCCTGTCAGTAAGCCAGAAGCTGAAATTGATGACATAGACTGTCTGAGCGCTTCATACTAGTCCATCTGTGCACTTGGTTGCATGTATACCTGTGGATGCTCGAGCACCAATGGACATTCGGGCGCTAGTGGACACTCGGGTGCTCTTAGACGCTCGGGCTCTCTTGGACACTCGGACGCTAGCGGACGCTCGGGCGCTAGCGGACGCTCGGGCGCTAGCGGACACTCGGGAGCTAGTGGACATTCGGGCGCTAATGGACACTCGGTCGCAACTGTATTCCTGGGTGCCAATGGAGCTCGGGAGCCAAAGGTTGCTCTAGTGTCACTGCGGAAGTTCCGGGCGCCAATGGATGCTCAGGAGTCGGTGGGTTCTCATGCTCTGAACGCTGAACCTGTATCCCAGGAGTCTCGCGAATTACAGGAGAGACTGGTGAGAGCTTTACCTGTCCTTCAGCATTAGAAGTGTGGACAGGTGCTGATGACATCTCCGTTAGTCTACTCTTCCCCGTACTCTTCACCTCCGAAAGTCTGCCAGAGGAAGACTTTCTTGACAACGACTTAGACTTACAGGATGTGATCCTCATACTACAACGTCCCTCTCCTGCCGTATCCTGAGAGAATCTCTCTGGAGAGTCCCAAATACTACACAAAGGCTGTTCTTTTTGTAAAGGGCCAGCCTCTTTACAGGGGACTGGAGAGGGAGACAACTTACAAGCCCTCCTTTTCAATGAATGGGACTCGTCATGGAATCGCCACTGGCGCCTGGGAGAGGACTCCCCAGAGCTGGAAGCACTAGACAAAAGCGGTACTCCTTTAGAGACACCTTTCCAATGAGCTACCAGTATGCCTCCTTCCAGGTTCTAGGGAGTTTGACAGGGACCTTTGCCTAAGAGAATCAGTGGGCCGAACAGCCACCTCCTCCACAACACTTGCACTTGTACTCACTTCACCACTTACCTTGTCCATTAGGGTTTTCACGGACGCTCCTAATTTCTCTATTGCTTGGAGCATGATCGAAAATTTCTGATCTACTCTTGCCTCTAAATTGGCCACAGCATCAGGTACAGGTGTGAGGGAGCCAAGATTAGGACTGGGAATGACAGGTGGTGGGGAAGGTTCAGAAAGAGACAAATTATCATTAGACAATTCCTGACTAACTAAGCTTTTAGCTTTAGCTCTAGAAGCCACTTTTCTCTTTTTATCTCCCTCTAACTTGTTCGTGTAACTAGTCAAGATCTTCCTAGTTCTTTGATCCCAATTAATACATTCTCCACATGTTTGATCTGGCGTACAAGTCTCTCCCCTACAACCTGTGCAAACTGAATGTGGATCATCACAAACTTTAGCGATCCTAGTATTGCAGCTTTTACTGCAATACCTAATCCCACACGTACTAGTGTCTGACATTAAGTAGACCAATTCAAAACTAGTTAATTTCGGTGCAAAAATATTTAAAACTAATTGAATTCCTAAATAGCTAATTACCAAAAACAAAAGCTACCAATATTTTAAGAGTACAAGAAACAATTGATTTTTGTACGGTGTTGGTTCCTCACTCCCCCGATAGTGGGGGGGGGGGGGGGGAGGATCCCCTGACCAAAACAAACTAGTGCTACCACGAATTAAAAAAATTCTAGCTGCCAACGGTTTTAGACACTATAGCTATGTAACTAGGTACTTGGTAAGTTGCATACATAAAATATTGCATTTGTTCATCCACTAATAATTCATGACAAAGAGACAGATGGTCTAATTTTGAAGGATGATTATATGTACCAAAATAGCCAAGCAGTCTATTTTTGAAACATGCTCTAAATCATTCTAATACCATTCAAAGCTCATTCTACTGTAATCTGTGCAAAATCCACAAACAAAACCAATTACCTGTGATTCCATAACTTTCTGAATTTCCATATAGGTATATACAGTAACTATTTACAAGAATATTTACAATAATTCTGTCTTTTCTAGGGACAATTGAATTCCTTAGATGTAATAATGTAGAACCAAATTTGCTAATGACCAAAATTGGAACTTCATACATAAGAAGAAATAATGCGCAAAGCCACTAGTATGCCCAGAAAAACCTGACAATTCACTTTTATCAAATCTTAGTACAAGGCAAAAAATAGGTAAGTAACTTCTGAAACTAAAACTTCAACCTTGAATCCAAACAACCCCTCAAAAGCCATCTTGCATTGGATATACAAGACTCAACAATCAATGTATGACCCCCATTTCAACTTATGCAATGAAAGAGTGCTCTATATTTAAATATCATAATTATTACTGATCACATTGACTAGACCAATTACTAGTCACATTTCCCAACTCTCATATGACTTATCTTAAAGTAAAAACAGGAGCAATGTTTAAGAAGTTGGACAGTTGAGTAAGATGAAATCAAAGGAATGGATAAAAAGTCAAAGGCAGTAAGTAACGTAGCTGGAGCCAAAGGATGAATCAAAGTATCTTTGGTACCACCTACTGCAGTGTGACAAGGGGCAAACCATACTGTATTAAAAATTTATTAATGACGACCAATGAGAACTGTTGCCTAAAGTTTTATACCCATATTTACCACAGGTATTTAAAAAAGAGATAAAGTAATGAATATAAAGAAATAGTATATGTAAAATCTATAGCTATTTCCCATTTTCAACATTACTTTGAAAGATGATTTTCAAAACTATGCTAATCTATAAATATCCTTGTCTCTTTAAATTTTGTAAACATGTAAATACAACTCAAATGTTGAGCCACAAGTACTTCTTAATATCTAATTCACTTTATCTTGGGAATACTTCACATCAAAGGAAATCCTATGAAGTAAGTGCATCAACCCTAACCATGGAAAGTGAATTAGGTATTAAGGGGTAATTGTGAATCGATATTGCAAGAGTACTTATAAAGGTCTTATGTCAATTAGTAATACAACTACCATAAATACACATAGAGCAAACATGAAAAAATAAAGCCTTTGAATCTTACCTGATTGAAGATAATTGGCTAGAACTAGGGAAACCTCCGTTCAAGGTCTTCTCGCATCTGAAAATCACACTGAATCCTGATGATCTATTCACACAGTTACATATACTCAAGGTTATTCATGCATCAACACAACTCTAACTACTGCTACTAAAATGCTTGTCAGCTTTAAAAGCCAGTAAGAAGTAAATGAAAAAGACATAACTGGAATGATTAAAATAAACTTGAAGTGGCTTACCGGCTTAAAAATTAATTTCAGAAACATACAATCATTATTGTACCTCCAGGACAAATCTGATGTATATCTCAAATGTTTTTCATAACTAGGATTTAAATAACTGGGCATAGGTCATAATTCACGGAAAATTATCAAAATACACTAAAAAGATCAATTTACCTCATTTAAATTTACCAGTCACATCTTTTGAAAGTATTAGGCAGTACAATACTTCCATCTCAGAAGTGCCTAATGCAAGGAATATTATAAAACAAACATAAAATGAGTCTAAAGAAAATATCACAGAAATGATACAGCACTGTATATAGTTTTGGGTAATAATATATATCAGAATAGTTAATACAAAATATTAACCACAAACCACAATAAGACTACTTTACCAGATTAATTAAAAAAACAAGTATGTTTTATTTAGATAAGGTCTGATATTCATCCAGATATACTGAACCATGTTACTTCAATGTCTTCCTGTTTTAAAATAAGTTCAAACTATTTTCATTATTGAAAAAATAACAATTACTGATTAGGATATTGTCCAAACCACATAGTTAAATTCATAAGGCTGTATGAAAAATACTTTGGTTGAATGTCTTTATATGTATGTATATATATATATAAATATATATATATATATCTATATATGTATATATATATATATATATGAATAACTTGATCACGAAGTATATAAAACGTGATGCTATGTATAAATAAAGGTTTTTTTGCCATGAAGGAAAAAAATGAAAAAACGAAAAAACGAGTTTGGCCGAGTACTTTCGGTCCTATTCGGATTCTTTACTGAGGCATACTCAGTAAAGGGTCCGAATAGGACCGAAAGTACTCGGCCAAACTCGTTTTTTCATTTTTTTCCTTCGTGGCAAAAAAAACCTTTATTTATATATATATATATATATATATAATATATATAATATATATATATATATATATATATATATATATATATATATATATATATATATATATATATATATATGCAAAATAAAAACACTGTATTGTGCTTCTAAGAACTGTGGATCCTTCTATTGATATATATATATATATATATATATATATATATATATATATATATATATATATATATATATATGTATATGTATGTATATCTGTATGTATGTAGTATGTATGTATATATATATATATATATATATATATATATATATATATATATATATATATATATATATTGCTACGTCTATAGAACGCCTCGCCTTCCCAGCAGAGTTTTAGTGATATTTAATTATAAAAGTAGCAGCCATGCCTTCTCCTAAGGTAACTGTTGTTGGGAGAGTGGGTATGTCGTAGGGAAGATATTTCCGGTCTGACGGAAGCTTAGGGTAAGAGAGGCAAGTCACACGAGTAGCTAGGCTTCGAGATGGAGTTTTAGGGACTTCTACAATAAAGGACCTATTTCTGGGCTCAGCTCGTGTCGCTGCGGCGCATATCCTTTAAATCTATTATTTCTAGGGTAAATGTACTAACACATACCAGAGAATAAATAAAATAAAGAAAAAGGTCAGTATAACTGACTCGCTCACCCTCCAAGAGAGTGTCGGTATGAACACTAGGCGAGTGAGACCACTACCACGAGCCAAATGCCAATAGAAATCTCCCACTACAAAAACCCTCCATGAGGGGAGCCGACCCACAGAGTGAGCAGCTCGTACTACTACTACTCCATCCCATGCTGCCGACTGCTGCGCCTCTGGTGGCCATCCTTTTCAGTTAGCGCACTCGAGTCACCACGTGCCATTTTTTCTCTCTGTGTTTTTGTGCACTTTCGTTGGATTTATCTATAATGGAGCGTGCAGCTATCGAGCAGCTAAGGTTAAGTACTCAGTATTTATTGGTTAGGTTGGGTTTTTTCCGGCCCTGAGTGAGACAGTATTTGCCGTTTTTTAGGTATAAATACGAACTCTGGGTCGGAAGCATGGTAGCATGGTTTCTGCCTCGTGGTGGGTTCGTTCTTGGTCTCCCATACCTAGAACATCCCCTTATCTATGTACGCTCTATATTATTTATTCCGCCCCCCCCACCTTTACTTAGGGTACTGGTTCTAACTCAGGTTTGTCATGCATGCATGTCTTTTACCTTATGTAGGCTTCTTCTATCCAGACCCTAGTCCCGGCTCTTAGTATCGGCCTCTGACTAGCTTTGAGTGGTAGACTTGCCTTCGGGTTAGTCGTACACTCCTGGATTTTTTTCTCCTACTATATTGCCTTCTTTCTTTATTTTATTTAATTATATTATGTATTTTGTTATAGTTAGGTTAGTTAGGCGTCTGGCTTAGCCTAGGTCCTGGCTCATTGAGCCTATACTACCGCTCATCAGTTCGGTTGCTTCCCTATAGCTTCTCTCTGATCAGTTGGTTTTGGCCCAGTGGGCCTATATGCTACCGCTTTTCAGTTCAGTTGCTTCCCGATAGCATCTCTCTGATCAGTTGGTTGTCCTAGGCTTAGTTGTCTTGTTTTGGTCTTACCGCCTCGTGGTCACTACGTGATCACGAGACAGCCAGGACGCCTGCCCAGTCACCTTCCCCCCCTTCCCCCCTTCCCGCTCTTCCATAGAGTCGGGGGAGGGTGGGTCGGTCTGCCCATGCTCGCTCCACATACCCGAGCCTGCCTCCCTCTCTCCCCCCAGGCGGAGGGGCTAGGGAGTCGGGACAGACCCAGACTGGACTCGACCTCTCCGGCTTCTCGGTCCGGCCGGGTGGTAACGTGGTGGGGGGTACTGGCCTTTCCCCCCTCCGTTGCTACCTTGTTGCTCCGTGCTAGCTCGAGCCTGTAATGTCTTCTCTCTTTCCCACCTTACTAGGGCTCCTGTTTCTTGACCGGAGTCCTGGTATCCAGCGGAAAGATGTTAGTCCACCCAGTAGAGTGGACCGGAACATACAGTGGGTCCCTGCTAACCTTACCGTATTGCTGAGTTACTACACTCCGCTACGCACTGGACTTGGTCCGGTTCGTTTGAGTTTTAGGTTTAAGTGTTATTAGATTAACTATAAGTTTATCTTAAGTACCTTAAACCATCCTCCCCTCCCTTACATGTCTTACCGGATCTCTCCAGGATTATAGCCTATTCAGGCGATTCAGGGAGGGGTTATGCCCAAATTTTTTCCGAGCTCCGGCATGCAACGGAGTTCTTCTGTCCTTTAGCCTGTAAGTGATATTCTGTAAGATACTCATGTGTCTTCTTCACTTACAGGCCACCAACTGTGAGCATCCGGGATGCGCCGCCACACTTCAGGACCCATGTGGACACGAATTTGCCGGTCCCATGCTCCATGCGCGACTCCGCACGGGGACATCCAGGTCTGGTACCATGAGACGTGTACCATATGTTACGATCTGGTGAGCCAGCTTTTAGACGGGGTAAGTATTCCATCTCCGGTAGCTGCTCCGCTTCTGTTTTAGTGCTTAAGTTTTCATCATTCACTTTAACTTAAGGCATCTAAGTTTAAGTTATACTTTAAGTTTTAGTTTTAAGTGATTCTTAAATCTAATCTACGCCCTCTCTTCCAGGCCGGCCGCAGTGAGGGATACCGCACTGGCAACCCTGCGGGCCTGGGTCGGCGGTTTTGGGAAGAACGCCGCCAAGGGTATGCCCTACATCCTAGAGAAACGGTTGGCGGTATTAATCTTCCCCGAGGCAAGGCGACAGGATACGTCGACCCAGTAGAGGCGGCCCCGAACTATCGCCTTCATCCAACAACAGCTGGCTGCCTCATTAACTGACCAAGACCAGGATATCTCCACGGACGTCGCGACTTTAGATATTAATGTGGAACCTATGGTAGGTGTAGACGACCTGTTGGTCGAGGTAGGTAAGGTTGGACACCCAAGGGTTCACCCTTGGGCTTGTAACTGTTTCCTTCTACTCCTGCAACCTCTCCATCCTTCCAAGGCTTTACAGGTGATGAGTTGTATACTCCTCCTGACGCTTCGTTAGACCTAAGGTCAAGGGTCAAGCAGTGAAATCCTTGACAAAGACGTCCTCGTCGTCTAAGAAGACGGCTTCAGCTTCATCCTCCTCGCGTAAGTCTCCGGCTGGGAATCCCGGAGCAGACAGGTCCTAAAGCTTTCTAGCTCCGGCTCTAAGTCCTCGAGGAGTAAATCCTCCAGAGAGAGATCTCGCACTCCGGTCAGAGATCACCAGTTCCGCTACCCTTGGTTCCGATTCTGAGCCACCCCTCCACCTCCGCAGCAGCTCCGGCTTTGGACTCCAATGCTGGCCTGTTGCAACAGGTGGGCGACCTGGTTGGGTCCCTAAAGAGTAGCATGGAACAAATGACTCTCGGTTGTCGGATAGGATTACTTCCCAAGACTCCATTATAGGCGGACTGAGAGAAGAACTCCTCTAGCCTCTCCTCCACTTTCCAATACAAGTGGAACTCAGCTTCCTCCGTATGACTCGCTACCTCCGTTCTCGATGAACAACCCATGGAGAGTAGCGTCATACGCCCCCTTCCAAGACGGTCTCACTTCTATACCGGATTTGGAACTCGAAGGATAGAGGACTTCGAGTTCTACCCGGAAGACCTCCAGCCTCCGTTCATAGGCTACGCAAGGCTCACAGCTTCAGCCATGGTTCGGGATGATAGGGTACCAAAGGAGACAGTCCTCTATTCACGAGACCAGGCTCAGAGAGAATGGCTCAGGTGTTTAGAGGACATGGATTGTTCTAATACCAAGATACAACCTTTAAAGAGTCCCTTTACCATTTTCACAATGGATGAGAGTACCCCGCTCCCGTTCCTGACAAAGATCGCGAGGTCTACCATCCCAGCGGCCCAGAAGGGGGAACCCATACCTCAATTAAAGGAAGCAGATCCCACATCTCCGTTACTCCCCTCAGCCGGAGAATTGTGGGAAGACTTGCCGAACACCTTCTCAGCTGGCAAACTCAAACCGGACTGTGCTATGGAGCAGTTGGTGAAAAGCTACCCAGGCTCCCAGATAGCCTTATTCAGGCTGAGTTTGAACGCGAAATCGCGATTAGCCAGATCAATTAACTCTATGGCTATGACCGAGGTAGCAACCATAGCCTATGGCTCAGAACCGCTTTTTAAGCTCATGACCAAATCCCTGACTCAAACGGTACAGTCAGATATGTTTGAGTTTGCCACTGCTAGAACGAATTGTAGGAAGCATGTCCTACAAGAGGCAACCATTCGGCATGAGCCGAATAGGTTACTTTCGTCTAACATCTGGGGAGCAGATCTCTTCCCAGAAGCTATGGTGAAAGAAGTCCAGGCAGAGGCTACGAGGCTGAACCAGAGCCTTAAGGACCGTTGGGGCCTTACGGCTAAGAGGAGGCAAGACCTAAACAGCTAAAGGTAAGGGGACAGAGGAAACCCAGGCGTTTCCAAACCAACCTTACCAGAAAAAGCAGCCACGCTTTCCTCAGCAAGTTCCAGCGGTGCCCTTAGTGCAAACAGCCCAACCTTCCACTTCTAAAGCTCAATCACAGCCAATTTATGTGATATCCCTCAGCCTCAGCCCTCCACCTCTTACGCCATCTCTCCAGCTTACAATCAAGCCTTCGAGAGTCAAGCTTCACAGAAGTATGACCGCTCGGGTAGGGAGGCAGAGGTAAGCGTTCCTTTCTTTGTGGGAGAGGATCGGGAGGCCCCTTTAATAGGGAAAGCACTTCAGAGGAGGCCGAGGCGGTTACCAGAACCAATGAAGAACTTCAGGTAGGAGGGAGGCTGTTTCACTTTCGCCACCGGTGGAACTTCAGCGAATGGGCTCAGAGCATAGTGTCAAAAGGCCTGGTTGGAGCTGGTTGACGAACCACCTCCAGCCAGACCTTTCCGTCAACTTCCTTCCAAGGAATTGACAGAGTACGCGGAGGACCTCCTTCAGAAAAGGAGCTATAGCGAGAGTCAAGAGATTAAAATTTCAAGGTCGCTTGTTCAGGCTGCCAAAGAAAAAGGCTCACAAAAAAGAAGGGTAATCTTAGACTTGTCCCGCTTAAAACTTAGCCATCCGCTGCGACAAAGTTCAGATGCTCACGATCTCGCAGGTGCGGAACCTTACTTTTCCCCTTGTGGGCCGTCACCCACCTCTATCGATCTTACAGACGCCTACTATCATATCCCTATTGCAAGACACTTCCGTCCGTATCTGGTTTCAAGATAGGAGACCAGACATTCTCCTTCAAGGTAGTTCCCTTCGGACTCAACGTGGCACCCAGGGTGTTCACGAAGCTAGCGGAAGTGGTAGTGCAACAACTCAGGAACACAAGGGATTATGGTAGTAGCGTATCTCGACGATTGGTTGATCTGGGCTTCAACAGTCGAGGAATGCAACAGAGCTACACTGAAAGTGATTCAGTTCCTGGAATATCTAGGCTTCAAGATAAACAGGACCAAGTCAAGACTCAACTCCAGAGTCAAACTTTCAGTGGCTGGGCATTCAATGGAATCTATCCTCCCATACTCTGTCGATTCGGCCGTGGGCGAAAGTCAAGAATTTGTCAGTGTCAGTACCCCTTCAGTTCCCTCCACCAGGGATCACCATCCACACAGACGCGTCCTTAAGCGGTTGGGGAGGTATTCCCAGGTCAAAAAGGTTCAAGGAACTTGGTCACCTCAGTTCCGTCAGTTCCATATAAACGTACTGGAGGCAATGGCAGTGTTCTTGACTCTAAAAAGGTTGCGCCCACCAAAGTACTCCCACATAAAGCTAGTCCTGGACAGCGCAGTGGTAGTACATTGTATAAACGAGGAGGGGCTCCAAGTCCACGTCATCTAAATCATGTCATGGTAGCCATCTTCTCCCTGGCAGACAAGTTCAGTTGGCATCTCTCCTCCACTCACATAGCTGGAGTGAGAAACGTCATAGCAGACGCGCTATCCCGATCAGTGCCCCTAGAGTCGGAATGGTCACTGGACAACAGTTCGTTCCAATGGATCCTTCAAAGAGTTCCAGGGCTACAGGTGGATCTCTTCGCATCTCAAGCGAACCACAAACTGCCGTGTTATGTAGCCCCCAACCTGGACCCTCTGGCCTATGCCACGGACGCCCTGGCTCTAGACTGGAACAACTGGAAGAAGATTTATGTCTTCCCTCCAGTGAATCTTCTCATGAAAGTTTTAAACAAACTCAGGACATTCAAGGGTCAAGTGGCTCTAGTAGCCCCAGACTGGCCGAAGAGCAATTGGTATCCCCTAATTCTGGAACTGGGCCTTCGCCCTCTTCGGATCCCCAATCCCAGGCTCTCCCAGTCAGTACAAACGAAGACTGTGTTCGCTTCCTCAGGGATTCTCAAAACCCTAACTTTATGGATTTCATGAAGTTTGCGGCAAAAAGAGATGCGAATATTGACCCTCAGAATATTCTCTTCTTGGAATCCGATAAAAGGGATTCAACTTTGAGACAGTTATGATGCTGCTGTCAAAAAGTTAGCAATCTTCCTGAGAGAATCGATATTAGAATCATGACAGTTAATTCAAGCTATATCCTTTTTCAGATCCCTATTTGAAAAGGTTTAGCAGCTAGCACGATTACGACAAACAAGTCAGCCTTGAAAAAGATATTTCAATTTGGGTTCAACATAGATTTTGACGGATTCCTACTTCTCGTCTATTCCTAAGGCATGTGCTAGACTTCGACCTTCTGTAAGGCCTACGTCAGTTTCATGGTTCTTAAACGATGTTCTAAAACTGGCTTCAAAACCAATAATGACACATGCTCGTTTATAATGCTCTTAAGAAAAACCCTATTTTTATTAAGCTTAGCTTCGGGAGCAAGAATTCAGAACTGTCGCTCTATCCAGAGAGCCTGGATCATATTCAATTCCTTCCCACAGGGGAAGTCCTACTTTCTCCGGAACGTAGCTTTTTAGCAAAGAATGAAGATCCTTTGATGAGGTGGGAACCTTGGAAGGTACTACCCTTCCACAAGATGTATCTCTTTGCCCAGTTTCAACCTTACGAGCCTTTCTGTCCAGGACCTCTCTTCCTCATCGGGTCCCCTCTTTAGGAGGGAAAAGGTGGAACTTTATCCATTAAAGGCATCAGGCAACAAATCCTGTACTTTATTAAGCAAGCCAATCCTGACTCTTTCACCCGAAAGCACATGATGTCAGGCAGTAGCCACCTCAATTAATTATTTCCAACATATGAACTTCGATGAGTTGAAAAAGTATACCGGATGGAAATCGCCGACAGTTGTTCAAACGTCATTAACCTTAAGTCCTTGGAAGCTCTGAAATTTCAGCAGTAGCAGCGGGTAACATAGTTTCCCCTGACTCTAGCTAATCTGTAGTAGAAGATTCAGTCCTCCTTTCTACCTGCCTCACCCAACAGTTCGTCTATTCCTGCTTGCTCATTTACATTCACGTTGTGTCTTAGCTGCTTTTATGATGTTGTAGTGGGTGCCCCCCCTTATTTTTTTGCTAGGGACACTCACGGATGATTATTAGATATTGTCTCATGGATGTTATCCCCTTATTTTATGCTAGGGGATACATCCTATTTATAATGGTTACGGGTTTTGTATATTAAGTCATATACATTCCTTTATATATTATCATTGTTGATTGATTTGTTCATTTGATTTTATTAATTGCTATAATATTTTTGATACATGCCTTTACACATTACCATTTTGATACATGTAAGCCATTTACCTCTGTATATATGTAAATTACCTTATGTTAAGAAACATGATTAGAATTAAGTGTAATTTAAGCATATTTCGATTTTTATATCACTGTGTATATGTATCTTTTAGCAAATTATATTCTTTTATATTTATTTTATCTTTTATTTGAGACCTATTCTGATTTATTTTATTACTTTTGTTTACAATCTTGTGCTATTTCTCTGGTACGATTTCGCGCAGCGACACGAGCTGAGCCCAGAAAAGGGATTTTGACGTAAGGAAAAATCTATTTCTGGGCGATTGGCTCGTGTCGCCAGCGAAATCCCACCCTACCCGTCCCTTCGCCCAAGATTGTCTGCTAACTTCAGGATGGCCACCAGAGGCGCAGCAGTCGGCAGCATGGATGGAGTAGTAGTAGTACGAGCTGCTCACTCTGTGGGTCGGCTCCCCTCATGGAGGGTTTTGTAGTGGGAGATTTCTATTGGCATTTGGCTCGTGGTAGTGGTCTCACTCGCCTAGTGTTCATACCGACACCCTCTTGGAGGGTGAGCGAGTCAGTTATACTGACCTTTTTCTTTATTTTATTTATTCTCTGGTATGTGTTAGTACATTTACCCTAGAAATAATAGATTAAAGGATATTTCGCTGGCGACACGAGCCAATCGCCCAGAAATAGATTTTTCCTTACGTCAAAATCCCTTTTTCCTTCCCAATTTGCTGGCGTTGTGTTTACCACCTTTCAGGCAATGCTCGAGGCGGTCTTTGGAAGCCCCGTGATTCGAAAACAACCAGTATCGCTCTCAGTCAACTGCAGTCGGTAGTCCAGGACAGATGTCCACCCGGCCAGCCTCCCAAAATTAGGCCTACCCACGACGTACTGGTGGACACGAACCCCAGACCTGAACAGAGGTCAGGCCGCATTCTTCTACAAGGATACACTGAATATTGCATAAAGATTCCATGAGTCACGTGCCGTCTCTCTGCCCGCAAGTGTGCATTACCCCAAGTGTATGAAAACCAGCTATAACAGCTCCAGTGGAGCCATCATTTACCTTTTCTCCAGCCCAGCACGGGCCTTTTCTAAATAAATAGCTTTAAGTAACGAGCTGAGTTTTCTGGCGACCTTCCCTCTAAAGAAATTAATAATAACTATCAGTTTACGGTAAGTTAAAGCACTTCCCTCTTGAAATCCCTCAATTATTTCCGTTTACGTATCTAGCCTCTCCTCAAGGCCGCTATATACGTAAAATTGGCGAATCTTGCCTGGATTGAACCTAGCTTGCTTAAAAAAAGCTTGTAAATCGCGCTATCCGTTGTAAAACGTAAACTGTAAATTATTTTACAAAAAGTAAATCAAGCACACTTGCAGGGAAAGAAGACACACTGACTCACGGTAAGTATTCCATTCTTAATATGATTATTCTATAACCAATGTTAGCTTAAGGTACGTTAAGTATTTTTATTGTTGAAGTGGTCAAAAGAGCGTAGGTAGAAATCTTATTATTGTAACGGCGAATGCGCCAGAGCTTTATTTTAGCGGCGAGCAAACAATTTGCCCCGCGAATTCTCTGTTACTTTGTGCTGTCCTCGTAGGAGCTCACACTAACACGTGTGCAGATAGATGCCAGAAAGGACCAGATCAAACTAGGAAGTGCTTTGCCAGGGTTTATTGCTGTATTAGAAAGCCTAGCTAGTTAGGAGTGTTTTACTAATAGTTACGGCAAAAGAAGTGTACAATTCATTTGTCTGTGATATGTTAGGGAATCCATTTTTAACTTAGTTTTCATTCCAAGTGTTGGTAACCGCTTACCTCTCAGCTAATTCAGCTTCGCGCTCTCTCGCGCCTGCGTGGTCTCAACCAGCCTTCGTTTTCGCTCACAGCGGCAGCCACGTTTTTATCCCTTTCAGAATTATCTAAACCATTTAAGCAAAGTAACGTAAGTCTCAAAGTTTTAACGTAAATAATATTGATCTCGGTACTAGTATCTATCGTCCTGCCAGAGAAATTAACGTAATTCGCCTTGAATAAGAAAGTAGAATTTTGTGTTGTAAATTGCCTTCGCATTTACAGAGAATCAGCTGATTCGCCCGCGCTGGTCAGCTCGCTCCCGTGTTTCACCTCGCATTGCTCACTCACTCGCTCGCTGAGCGAAGTTTCATTTCACTTCGCACTAAACGTAACCTCTTCTTTTACAATTGTTTGCTAACATTATCGTTTTAAAATCCTTACCGTCATTTCATTGTTCACAGGGACCTAGTAATCTTACATAAAGTTAACGTAAATCTCAAGTAGAGTAAATCACAAGAATTGTTAACGTAAATCGTGTCTTTGTAAAATTCATATTGAAACGCAAATCATTTCATAAGCGCAAGCCGCTAACATTAACGTAAACATCGTCCACCGCGAGCGCGTTATCATTTTTCATCAAACGTTTTCAAAAGCAATTCTTTCAGTAAACGTTAACGTAAGTAAATCATTTAACGCAAGTTGCGTCATATTAAACTAACATTAGTAGTTCAATTCAAATATAAGGGAGTCATTCATATATCATTTCCACCTCTCGAGAGAGAGAGAGAGAGAGAGAGAGAGAGAGAGAGAGAGAGAGAGAGAGAGAGAAAACCAGAACCCATTATTCACGAAGCCAAGAGTACTACATCTTACCATTAATTATAGCATGCAGAATTAACATTATTTTAGTCTCTTGTGTCTTTCATTTACACAGCGTGATACGTACGCGCATGTGTCCATTGCAGTTTGCAAACATTTATTTGTTTCATTTACCGAGTACTTCAGCGAGGGCCTGAGCATTTCTAAAATTTCCATTACCTGTCGTTGCCCGAGTGGTCTTGTTCATTTTTATCCCAAAAGACTTGCGTGTACCGCAAGCACAATTCGCACAGTGTGCCACGCAAATTCATTACTTCCAGACAGGGAAGTCGTTACCAGTTTAGGACTGGCCACCACCAGTGCACGTCAGGTCTTATCATTTTACAGTGTCACTAATTCTTGACACTGTTCATCGACTGGCTGCTGAAGTACTCCCACCTTTTACTTTCTCTCCTCCACCATTACACTCTGCCATGAGCAGTGCCCTTTCACTTCGGTATACTTAAGTATACTGCAATCTAGTGTCGTCCGACGGGACACACCAGCACGATACCAGTGCTCCAAACAAGGAGCGCCTCCTCATAAGTGCCATTGCACCCGTACAGGCCGTACAGGTAGCCATTCTACCTGCGTGCCGTCCTGCGGAACGCCCTTAGTGTGACGTGCGCCGCACACTCCATTTGATTTGTCTGCCTCATCAGAAGGTGCCACTCCCCAAAGTGCCACAGAGCACCCGGTCCTTTAAGATTTTTTTCATCAGGCCTCTACTGCAGCCTGGAAGGAAATGGCTTCTGCTGCCCAACCACATATATCCATGGAGCTGGAAAGGCTCCAGACCCTCATGGCTCTGGGCACGAACGCCGGTTACACTGGGCAGGAACTCACCAGTGGGTGAAGGGGCAGGTGGATGATCTGCTCCTGCAAGAGAGAGCCGCCAGAGAAGAAGAGAGGAAGGAAAAAGAAGCAGAGAGGAAGGAAAAAGAAGCAGAGAGGAAGGCAAGGGAAGAGAGAGGAAGCATGAGCTAGCTCTCAAGGAGAAGGAGCTCGAGTGGAGAAGGCACGACAGGTGAACGCCGAAGCCCTAGCATGCAGCCAGCTCCCAGCCCACGCCTACAGTGTCGTCCAACCCTATTGCCAGCATTAACGCTCTCATCCCGAAGTGGACTGAGGATGAGCCCGAGGCATGGCTGGAAGAAGTGGAAGCCTTATTCGAAAACTACCCTACCACTGAGATAGAGAGGGCCGCCCTGCTTGCCAAGCACCTGGACGGCAAGGCTAAGACTGCCCTCCGCTCACTGGATCAGGGTCAGCGAGGGGACCTGGTGGAAGTTCGCCGGGTCATTACAAAGGCCTATGAAATCACCCCGGAGAGGTGGAGGCAGCGTTTCAGAGGTCAGGCAAAGGAAGTTGGTTGGGCCTGGGGAGATTACTCCTACCACAAAATCCAAGCGGAAAGCGCTGGCTCGAGGCCATGTCGTGCACCGAGTTCCAGGACCTGTTTAACAGGATCATGCTGGAAGACCTCTACCAGTGTGTACCTGGGCCACTCGCAGTGCACCTTAACGACAAGCAACCCAAGACACTTGCGGAAGCTTGTCGCCTGGCTGACGACTGGGAGACCTTCAACCCCTCTCACAGCACCGTCCACCGACGCATAGTGCCACCCGGTCATCTCTCTGGATCCACTCGGCCAAAGGACGCCCACCAAGGACACCCACGGACTTGCAACATTTGCAAGAAAGTGGGTCACCTCGCAGCAGAGTGCCGCCTCAAGAGCGCTGAGAGCCACAAACCCCCTCAGAACCCTCCTAGGCCACCGAACGGTGCCTCAGCCTCCTCTCAAGACCAATCAGATGCCTTCCGGAGACCAGCCCAGCAGAGGGACTCCTGCAGAGCCTGTGGGGTTACAGGGCACTACTCCCCTGGATATCCAGGGTGCCCCAAGCACGTGCCTTCGACCAGGCACGTCCACCTGATCAGTGCCACAACTCCCTCGACCGTTATGCCCGAGTCCAGGTCTCACCCTGAGCGGGTGTGGACCACTTCAGTCACAGTGGCACACCTGGATGGCTCTACCCTACCTGTGACTCTGCCAGTTGCGGTAGATACCGGATCCGATTTGTGCCTCATAGACAGGGACCAAGTGCCACCCAGTGCCACCGTCGACGAACACATCAGGTGGGCCATGACTTGGGTCGAGGGGCAGTCCAAGACCGTTCCCACAGTCGTCCTGCAGGTCACCACTCCTTGGTGCACCAAACCTCACCGCCTAGGTGTAGTGCGTACGATTCGGCATGGAGTAGGTTTCCTATTGGGACGGGACCTCCTCTGGGGATGTCCCTCCCCCACACCACTCCAGGGCCAAGCTACCTCACCACATCAAATCACGGCCAGAGAGGACTCTTCACCTGTGCCAGAGCACACTGCCAGCCTTGGTGACTCCACAGATTCGCAACCTGTGGGCCATCTCGGCCTTACCGTCCAATGCCACAGAAGAAGTTCTCGAACCAGTTCTGCCGAGACTGTGGCCGCAAGGGTCACATGTCTGCCAACTACGTAGGGTGCGCGAATTACAATATTCCTGCCATCGCCATGGCAGTTACCAATCCTTCGTTACTAGGACCCCAGCTCAGGGGCCCTATAACCGTTGCACCATCCAAGGTCATTATCCCACCAAGCCATGTCAGAGCCTTTGATGACTCCGGCGCTCAAATCTCCCTGATACGGGAAGATCAAATCCCCCGAGGGGCTACCATTGATAGACGCAACTGATCACGATTGAAGGCATCAATCATAGTAAGGTGATCCTTCCACCGTCCAATTGAGAGTCGTACGACCTCACCTTGCCAAGGTATGTACACTTGCAGTTGCAAGCTACCTTCCAGGAGGTTACGACCTCATCCTAGGGCATGACCTGAGGTCTCCCATTTCTAAGGGCACGCTGAGAGGTATTGCACCTCCAGTACCCGCCACAGGTCCAGTCGACCTCAACTCTCTGCCAGTGCCACTTGGCAGCACTGAGCAGTGCCAAGCTCCGTCCAGCCTGGGCGTAGAGCCACCACCGAACTTGACTTCTGCGCTTGGCCCCGAGCTAGTGCCGGCGCCTAACCTAACCAAGGATCCTCCTACAGGAGATCTTCCAACAGGCATGGAGCTTACCGCAGCCCATGGCCAATCCAAAGTCCATGAGTCTTCTTCACCCTCACCACTGTCGCCCGAGGATGAACCTCCGGCAGACCTAACATTCTCACCTCCTCTGGAAAGCCAGGAACTGCCCGACCAGGAGTCAGCCTGGAGTTTTCCCCTTACGACGGCTGTCGCAGCAGCCGGAGTGAGGGCCTCCCCTGCAGTAGGTTCCACCTCTACGACGGTTGCTGCAGATACCGAAGTAGGGTGTTCTCCTGAAATCCCTCAGGCTACCACTGCCTCTGCTCCTGCCGGCGTTTCTGGCCTTTCCCCAGAGTCTGTACCTCCGTCTACTCCTAGGACTGGTATAGCCAGGTCCTGGAGGAATAAGAAGAAGAAGAAGAAGGGACATAACCAATCATTAACATATTAACAAACGAGCCACATGCTCTCCTTGACACCTGTGCCCGAGGTACAGTGTCGCATTCATTTGCAGAATGATCCTGGCACCTACCCAGAGAAGGTAGCCAGCCTGATCTCTGCCAGTAGCACTAACCCTCTAACCCCTAGCCATTGTAATACTAACCCTCACTTAAATATAATTACCTCATTGCATTTCCCTCCTGGTCAATTAACCACTCATCATCCCCCCGCATCATTACCTCTCATTATGTATTTTAACAATTCCGTCGCTGAACTGCTGCTAAGCGTACCACACTTTGGAATGATTGCGTCTTCATTTATCTGTATTGAGTAGGTTAGGCTAATGATTTAGTACCAGGGCATTAGGTTAATAGCAAGTAGAATTTTCAAGTAACCTTATCTAGGGGTAGAGTAGACTGTCGTCACAGACAACCCGTAGTTATTACTTAGGCTAGATTACATCACTACATTAAGTTAGTACACTTAGCATCTTTGCCTATAAGTTAGGTAGGCCATTGTAGTCAGCCGTATCGCTGCTCAAAAAAACTTCAAGTTAGAGTAGGAGAACTGGGTAGTCGAGGCGATCAACTTATTTAAGCCAAGACCTTCACGCCCGAAAGGGAGTGAATGCCTTCTTAACAGGGGGAGCTGCTACGTCTATAGAACGCCTCGCCTTCCCAGCAGAGTTTTAGTGATATTTAATTATAAAAGTAGCAGCCATGCCTTCTCCTAAGGTAACTGTTGTTGGGAGAGTGGGTATGTCGTAGGGAAGATATTTCCGGTCTGACGGAAGCTTAGGGTAAGAGAGGCAAGTCACAAGAGTAGCTAGGCTTCGAGATGGATTTTAGGGACTTCTACAATAAGACCTATTTTCCTTCCCAATTTGCTGGCGTTGTGTTTACCACCTTTCAGGCAATGCTCGAGGCGGTCTTTGGAAGCCCCGTGATTCGAAAACAACCAGTATCGCTCTCAGTCAACTGCAGTCGGTAGTCCAGGACAGATGTCCACCCGGCCAGCCTCCCAAAATTAGGCCTACCCACGACGTACTGGTGGACACGAACCCCAGACCTGAACAGAGGTCAGGCCGCATTCTTCTACAAGGATACACTGAATATTGCATAAAGATTCCATGAGTCACGTGCCGTCTCTCTGCCCGCAAGTGTGCATTACCCCAAGTGTATGAAAACCAGCTATAACAGCTCCAGTGGAGCCATCCTTTACCTTTTCTCCAGCCCAGCACGGGCCTTTTGTAAATAAATAGCTTTAAGTAACAAGCTGAGTTTTCTGGCGACCTTCCCTCTAAAGGGATTTTGACGAAGGAAAAATCTATTTCTGGGTGATTGGCTCGTGTCGCCCTATGAAAGTAATCCTTAATATCATCTTTCTAGGTAAAATATCCTAAAATTACCAGAGAAAAAACAAAATTAAGAAAAATGTCAGTAAGACTGACTCGCTCACTCTTAAAAAGAAGTGTCGGTATGAAATAGGGGCGAGTGTGGAACACTACCACGAGACAAACACCAATTAGAACTTCCTATCAGAATCCCCCTAAGAGAGAGCGATACCAACTGGGCGATGCAGCCTCTACTACTACTACTAGAGGACGCCACGGACAGCAGCGCCCCTAGCGGTCATCCTTAATTAAAACAAAATTACATCTTGTCCTGCAAGGGGGGGAAAGCAAGCCATAAAAGGGATGGGTTTCATAGGGCGACACGAGCCAATCACCCAGAAATAGATTTTTCCTTCGTCAAAATCCCTTTTCTGGGCTCAGCTCGTGTCGGCCTATGAAAGAGTACCAGAGAAACAGACAAGATGGAAAAGGAAAAAATGAAAAACATGTTAAAATGATGGATATAATATAAGTAAATCAATACGGCACACAAAATAAGTACTTAAACTAACTATGGTAAACAATAACAGAATGTTAGTAAACTTAAAGTACTTAAAAGGTAGTAACAATAACATAATATGCATGTAAAATAAAGAAATTGTTTGAATTTACTTATTTAGAACATAAAAGTGCAATTATATACATACATGTGTCCTACCCTAGCATAAAAATAAGGGTAGGTACACTCAAATCCATCATTAATACAAATAATACAATTAATTCAAATATATACAAACACATTGTGACTGAAGTTATCACAAGTCTAAATGTAAAATTTATACAACATATTGTGGCCTAACCTAGCATAAAAATAAGGGTAGGACCACTGGAGTACATATCAGTACAAATGTGGCTGCCCCTAGCAAAAAAATAAGGGACAGACCACTATAACACACAACGGCTAAGGCTATGATGATGAGTAGCCTGGTGATAGGTTGAGGCATGTTGGTTGAAGTAGGTAGAAAGGAGACCTGGATCAATACTACAACTACTAAGCAGTATCAGGGGAAACTATGTTTCCCGCTGCTACTGCTGAAAACTTTAAAGATTCCAAGGACTTTAAATAATGCCGTTTAAAGACTGTCGGGGATTTCCATCCAGTATACTTCCTAAGATCCTCAAAGTTCATATGTTGGAAATAGTTAATAGAGGTGGCTACTCCCCTGATATCATGTGCTTTTGGGAATGACTCAGGGTTGGCTTGTTTAATGAAGTAAAGGATTTGTTGTCTAATACCTTTAACTGACAAAGTACCACCTTTTTCTCTCATGAAGAGAGCACCCGAGGATCTAGAAGAAGTACGAGATAGAAAGGCTCTAAGGGTTGATACTGGGCAGAGAGAAGGATCTGTGGAAGTGGGATAACCTTCCAAGGAGCCCACCTTGCAAGAGGATCTTCATTTTTAGCTAAAAAGCTACGATCCGGAGCAAGTAGAACTTCTCCTGATGGGAGGAATTCCACATGACCCGCATCTCTGGATAGAGCCGACAGTTCTGAATTCTTGCTCCTGAGGCTAGGGCTTAATAAGAATAGAGTCTTCCTCAGGAGCATTATGAATGTACAAGATGAGTTGTCAGTATCTGAAGCTAGTTTGAGACATCATTCAAGAACCATGAAACTGTAGTAGGCCTCTGAGAGGTCTAAGTCTAGCACAGGCTTTAGGATAGATGTGAAATAAGATTCAGTTAAATCTATCTGAAAACCTACTTGAAAGATTTTCTTCAAAGCCGACTTGTGAGTGGTAATCGTGCTAGCTGCTAAACCTTTTTCAAATAAAGATCTGAAAAAGGATATAGCCAAATTAACTGTCATGGTTGTAGTGTTCGATTCTCTCAAGAAAGATGCTAATTTCTTAACAGCTGAGTCATATTGTCTGATGGTTGACTCTCTCTTATCTGATTCCAGGAAGAGAATATTCTGTGGATCAATGTTTCAGCATCTTTATTAGCCGCAAACTTCATGAAGTCCATAAAGTTAGGGTCTGGAGAGTTCCTGAGGAAGCGAACACAGTCCTCATTTGTACTGATTGTGATAGTTTGGGATTGGGGATCCGTTGAGGTCGGAGACCCAATTCCAAGAGAAGTGGATACCAGTTTGCTCTTGGGCCAGTCCGGTGCAATCAGAGCTACTATCCCTTTGAAAGACCTTAGTTTGTCTAGGACTTTCAAGAGAAGATTCACTGGAGGAAAAACATAAATTCTCCTCCATTGATTCCAATCCAACGACAGGGCGTCCGTGGCATAAGCCAGAGGGTCCAGGTTGGGGGCCACATAGCAAGGGAGCTTGTGGTTCGCTTGTGAGGCGAAGAGGTCCACTTGGAGACCTGGGACTCTCCGGCTTACCCACTGGAATGACCCGACGTCCAGGGACCACTCTGATTCCAGAGGGACTGACCGGGACAGGGCGTCCGCTATCACATTTCTTACTCCTGCCAGATGAGTGGCAGACAGATGCCATTTGTGTTTGCTTGCTAATGCAAAGATGGCTATCATGACATGGTTCACATGCTTGGATTTGGACCCTCCTCTGTTGATGCAATGGACTACTACTGCACTGTCCAAAACTAGCCTTAGATGAGACTTTTTCGGGGAAGCAGTCTCTTCAGAGTAAGAATACTGCCATTGCTTCCAACACGTTTATGTGGAGCTGGCGAAATTGAACTGACCAAGTCCCTGAACCTGTTTGAACTGAGAGTATCCCCCCCAACCGGACAGGGATGCGTCCGTGTGAATGGTTAACATTGGGAGGGGATATTGAAGGGGTACTTTCTTGGCTAGTTCTGTACTCTTGACCAAGGCCGTAGTTGGTTGCGGAGGATCTGTGGGATCACTGACAACTTGTCTCGATATTTGGAGTTTGCTTTTGACCGCCAAATTCGATTTATATCTTTCAACCTTGCTTTCAGAAGGATATCTGTTACTGAAGCAAACTGAAGAGACCCTAGGATTCTCTCCTGGTTTCTTCTTGACGTTTGTTTGCACTTGAGAAATTGCCTGACAGATTTTGCTATTTCTTTCCGTTTGGCTACTGGAATTGATAGATTGTGGGAGGACAAATCCCATTGGATTCCCAGCCACTGAAAACGAGATTCCGGAACAAGTCTGGATTTCGTTTTGTTTATCTGGAACCCCAGATGTTCCAGAAAGTGAACTACCTTTTTGGTAGCTTTGAGACATTCCTCGATTGTTGGTGCCCAGATTAACCAATCGTCGAGGTATGCCGCTACCATGATTCCCTGAGCTCTCAATGTTGTACAACCACTTCTGCTATCTTTGTGAATACCCTGGGGGCTACATTCAGACCGAAGGGCATCACTTTGAATGAGAATGTCTGACTTCCTAGCCTGAATCCTAGGAATGGGCGGAAGTGCCTGCTATAGGGATATGATAGTATGCGTCTGTAAGATCGATGGAGCATGTGACGGCTCCACGCGGCAGTAAGGTCCTTACTTGCGAGAGGGTAAGCATCTTGAACTTGTCGCAGCGAATGAAAGAGTTTAGCTTTGACAAGTCTAAGATTACCCTTCTTTTTGTTGAGCCTTTCTTTGGCACGCTGAATAAGCGACCTTGAAATTTTAGATGCTGACTCTCGCAATAGCTCCTTTCTGAAGGAGTTTTCTTCCGCGTAATCTATCAATTCCTTTGACGGTACCTGATGGAATGATTTGATTGGAGGAGGATCTGGATCCAGCTCCAGCCTAATCCTTTGGACACTATGCTCTGTGCCCAACTGCTGAAACCCCCACCTGTGGCGGAAGAGGAAACAGCCTCCCTCCTACCTGGAGAGACCTCATTGCTGATGGGCGGGTTGGCCACCACGCCCTCCTCTGAAACTGCTTACTCCTTGCGCCCCTTCCTGCGCCACGGTGACGAAAGTAACTTCTCGCCCTACCCTCGATTGAGAGTAGCCTTGAGCCTCATAAGCAGGGTTAAAGGCAGGCGAGATGGCATAGGAGGTCGAAGGCTGGGATTGCTGGGGCACCAGGAGGAAAGGCTGAGTCTGTTTAGATGTAGCAGGTTGTCCTTGTTGGGTGACTGGGAACCGCCTGCACAAACTGCTGCTGAGGCTGGAGTTTTTTTTATATGGCTGGAACCTCCTACCAGCCTTCTTAGGTTTCTTGCCAGCAGTGGGAACGGATTCCTGTTTCCTCTTAGAGGAAATGCCCACCTAGCTCTAAGGCTCTGGTTGAGTCTAGCAGCTTCGTGATGAACTTCGTTCACTGCTGACTCTGGGAAGAGATCCGCTCCCCACATGCTGGCAGTCAAGAGTCTATTAGGCTCGTGCCTGATAGTACACTCTTGAAGAACATGCTTCCGACAGTTCTTCCTGGCTTGGAAGAAGTCAAAAGCGTCTAGAAGAACCGTGTGAAAATGTGCTTTCGCTAAGATCTTGAATAGCGGTTCGTTCGCATAAGACAGCGCCGCCATTTCCGTGATTACGATAGAGTTAAGGGAACCTGCCAAACCTAGTTCGCGCATCGAACTCTGCCTGGATTAGGGAGTCCGGTATTTTGCCTAGGCAACTTCTCACCGAACTGGTCCATAGCGCAGTCCGGCTTGATTTACCCTGCGTGAAAGTGGCTGGCAGGTTTTTCCCATAACTCTCCGAAGGCGGGAAAGAGTGGAGAAGTGGACTCCGACTCTCTCAACTGTGGAACGGGCTCATCCTTGAGGACTGCCTGAAGAGCCTTCTCCACCAATTTCGTAGTGAACGGAAGAGAAACCTCCTCTTCCGTGGCGAAAAATAGTGAAGGGGCTCTTATAGGCCTGGAGTTAGTGTTAGTACACTCCCAGTCCTCAAGGCAGTGAACCCATTCCCGTTGGGCGTGGTCTCTACTGTAGAGGACAGACTCCTTCGCGATCTTGTCCTCCCTTGTCAGAGCCGTTGGCGTCAGCCTAGCATACCCGATGAAAGGCTGTGACAGACCCGGAGGATAGAACTCGAAGTCCTCAATCCTTCGAGTGCCAAACTCCGGGATGGAAATCATCCCGTCCTTAAAGGGGGCGTAGGCCGCTACTCTCCATGGATTCTCCATAGAGAAAGATGGCAGAGAGTCGTAAGACGGGAGTTGTAGGATCCCCGTGCTAGAAGCAGGGGATACTGGGGGAGGAGCCTGGGATAGCCCAGTCATCCGATCCTCAGTCTCTCTTACTCTATTCGAGAGCTCTTGGACGGTCTGTCCAGTTTGAGACAGAGTGCTCGACAATTGTGCGAACATCTGCTCAAAGCGGGGGTTCCCCAAGCTTGAGATTTGGGACCCAACCATCACCCCTACCTGCTCCATCATTCCTGGTGAGACAAGAGAAGGAACGCAGGAGCTGGTGCTTGCTACCCCTGCCGGCATAGCCGGAGAGGGACAGCGGGAGGCGGGAGCAAGGCAACGACTCGGAGGTAGCGCGAGCTTTCTCCTTCGAAGCCTTGCCTCTGGAGCTCTTCGACTGGGAAGAGCTTGGCTTAGCCTTTACCGCGTCGGCGTAAGAAGTCGATGACTTCCTCGCCGAAGAAGACGAAGACGACTTCCTAGAAGTCGACTTAGACAGAGTCTTCGGTTCTCTCTTTTCCCTTCTCCTTAGGAGGTACAGAGAGAGCGGGAGTGCGGCTAGGGATCTCGGATCCCGAAAGCCTTGGAAAGAGGCGGAAGAAGAAGGGACAGGAGAAGATCCAGGAGCGCCCAAGGAAAGACCTTGGGCGCCCGACAAACCTACCTCAACCAACAAATCCTCACTCACTACCGCCATCGGCTCGAGATTCAGGTCCAGGCCGGCGACGTCCGGAACTGGCTCCTGGGCTGCTACGAGCCCCAACGACTGCTGGAGATCTTGCTGGATGCGGGGCTATTACGGGGGCGGCGGACAAGGGGTCGACGTAGCCCGTCGACTTGCCCGCAGGGAAGATCTGGATGGCCAGCTTTTTTATCCAACATGTAGGGCTGGCCCTTGGCGGCGTTCTTCCCAAAGCCGCCCACCCACGCTTTTCAAGTGGCGAGAGCGACTTCCCTCACACCGCTAGCCTGAAAGAAAGGCTGAATTAGCTACCAGTTGCGGACAGGGTTAACAAACTTACGAACTAAAAGTGTTAGTAAATTGATAAACAACCTTATAATGGTCTTACCCCATCAACCAGCTGACCGACCAGGTCGTAGCAAATGGTGCAGGCCTCGGGATGCCAAACGATGGACTCGTTGAACAGGGTGGCACAAGGGGCGTGAGACCTGCACTCATCATGTCCGCAGGGGTCATGCAGCGTCGCGTTGCAAGCGAGGACCTGACAGTTGGTAGCCTGTAAGTGGAAACGTACATGAGTTACAGAGTAAACACTTACAGCCTACATATGCTCCGCTGGTGCCGGAGCGATAAAGTTAGATAAAACCAGAGCCCTGCTAAAATACTGTGGTAACCATGTTGGAAGAAAGGCTATGGCTCCGCCAGTGGCGGAGGCACGCGAATCAACCAACTAGGAGTTGGTGGTAAAGGAAACCACAACGGATTAATGGCGGGGATGGTTGATAACATAATTATAAAACACAATTCATTGTAAAATATCTTAAATTAGGGTATATATCCTTAGCATAAAACAGTGACAACATCAAATCAACTTCTCTCCACCCGTCTACTAGAAGAGTGCGTAGGTAAGGGTAAGCTCCCTTCCGGTAGCTGGGAGATATATAAGGATATAGTAGGCAAGCAAACGATACCATCCATAGTACCCACCCTACCCGCTAGCGGAGCCAATAACCTATAACCAAAGGGGCCCCGGCTGCGACGGAAGGCTCCTTTCGTATCGTAAGGGAGGTGGCTGAGTATGGGTATGGGGGGAAGGAGGTCCGGTGTGAAACACGGCGGGAGCGAGGAAAGGGGGAAGGGATGGCCTACTCCTCCCCACCTCACCACTACCCGTATGGAGACCCGGTACCTCATGATGGTCGCCCTAAACCCCCTGCTGGTGGAACCCCCGGTACCTCCGGAATGTGAGAGAAGGCTATGAGGTTGTTATGACAACCAAGGGGTCCCCCCAGCTCCTCCCTACATCAGAGAGGGAGGGAAGGGGCAGGGTGAGGTGCTATGGAACACGTGACCACTAGTGGCCTAGGCCGCGATCACCACAACCGTGGTAGGGCCACGTGAACCAAGCTGTACCAATACATGGAACAAGCACCTAGGCTAGCCTAACACCCTAAATAATAATAATAAAATACATCGAAAGGTGGAAGAGACACTTTTGAGGAAAAGAGAAAGAAGCCCAGGAGGAGGCAACTATTCCAAGAAACAGTAGCCTACTCGGAGCCAGCGATAGCCGATGTAGAGCAAGAGCCGGGATGCTGGGCCAGAATAAAATAATGATAGCCCTAAATACCAAGCTAGAGAATGGTAAGAGGGCTGAACTAGCTAAAACTCGATGTAAAACAATGAACGTGATAAAGTAAGCCCATAAGTATAAGAAGTCCCAGTATGGAGGACCGGGAATTCTTACGAGGCAGCATGGCCGCCACGAGACAACCGGGGAACCGTATATGACCTATAAAAAGGAAAATACGGGTACCCGGAAGCTAAAACTATGATAAAATATTACTTATGAGTTACTTAACTTAGCCGTGGCAATTGCAGAACGTTCCATCGTTGAAAAAACGAGATAATCCAAAATAACAATAGCACGAGAGAAAACTGCGTCAAGACGCTGGCGCTAAAAATTAAGGATGACCGCTAGGGGCGCTGCTGTCCGTGGCGTCCTCTAGTAGTAGTAGTAGAGGCTGCATCGCCCGTTGGTATCGGCTCTCTCTTAGGGGGATTCTGATAGGAAGTTCTAATTGGTGTTTGTCTCGTGGTAGTGTTCCAACATTCTCGCCCCTATTTCATACCGACACTTCTTTTTTAAGAGTGAGGCGAGTCAGTTCTTACTGACATTTTTCTTAATTTTGTTTTTCTCTGGTAATTTTAGGATATTTTACCTAGAAAGATGATATTAAGGATTACTTTCATAGGCCGACACGAGCTGAGCCCAGAAAAGAAATTAATAATAACTATCAGTTTACGGTAAGTTAAGGCAAATTCCCTCTTGAAATCCCTCAATTATTTCCGTTTACGTATCTAGCCTCTCCTCAAGGCCGCTATATACGTAAAAAAATATATATATATATATATATATATATATATATATATATATATATATATATATATATATATATATCTATATCTATATATATATATATATATATATATATATATATATATATATATAGGATATATATATATATATATATATATATTATATATACTATATATATTTATATATATATATATATAAATAAAGGTTTTTGCCACGAAGGAAAAATGAAAAAGTGAGATAGCTAAGTACTTTCGGTCCTGTCGGACCCTTTACTGAGGCAAACTGATTTTACAAAGAACAACATAGTCAAAAGAAGGCTTAATATACAAACTGACACTACCAGATTAGCCATAAGGGCGATTTTCACTCTCCAGAAAGGAGGAGTTGCCAGAGGCTAGCCACACCTTGAAGGATACCCGCAGTAAACAAGTGATCTTCCAGAAAACAGTACATTTTGAAAAAAACACGGGAGCATATACAATTTAATATCATGAATTTTTACACAAATTTTCCCAACAAAAATTATTATTAATGAAAGACAAAAGAAAACTATAAATATATATATATCGAGCAAGAGAAAGAGAGAAGAGAATATCGAACCAGAGAGAGAGAGAGAGAGTGAGAGAGAGAGAAATAATAACTATATACATGTGGGACTAATTTATTAGTTGTTCATTTATTTTGCGGTCCTTCATAAACATCTTACAAATATATGGGTCCAAGTGGTACATTTCCAGACTAAGATTTAGGTTGTTTTTATTAGTGATTTGTATAATTGCCGATTCCAGTAAATTTCTTGAAACATAATCATTAGATCTAGCAATTACTGAGGTATCACCCCAATTAATACAATGAGATTTTTCACTCAGATGGATAAACAGTGCATTTGAAGTCTGGGCTGTTCTAACTGAATACATATGCTGCTTAATCCGAACACATAAATTTTTACTAGACTGACCAACGTAAAACGATGGGCAATCCTTACAAGGAATTTTGTAAATGATGTTATTTGTTACGGGACTATTCTTATATATGGAATTTTTTGAGAGACAACACCTCCCGAATATCACACTTATCCCCTTAAAATGGTACCGATATGTCGATGATATCTTTGTAGTCTTACCTGGTGGTATCGATGTAAATGATTTAGTCTAAATTGAATAATTTAGTGCCATCCATAAAATTCACTGTTGAAATTGAAAATAATAATGTCATCCCTTTCCTAAATGTATTAATACATAGAGAATCTTTCCAATGCAAATTCAGTATTTATAGAAACCCACAAATAATTTAACATAGTACATTTTTTATTCTGCCACCATCTTAATATTTAAAATTTCAATTTTTTCTTCTATGTTCCTACGCGCTTTGCGTATCACGAGTCCACAATATCTGGACCAAGAAATAGAATACATAAAAAAAGATAGGAAACGATCTCTGCTACCCCACCTCATTTAATTGATTTATGTTCAAAAATCACAAAATTTTATAATGTTGCTACAATGAAAGAAATGCCTATGTACTTAGCTACTTACTTTCGTGGATTTAGATATTATTGACAATTAAAGTTTCTACATACTACCTGCATATATACTTGCATAGACTCCGTCTCCCCGATAGAAATTCGAATTTTGCGGCACACGCTACAGGTAGGTAGGTCAGGTGATCTACCGCCCCGCGCTGGGTGGCAGGAATAGGAACCATACCTTCTAGAACCAGATTTTCTCTTCCACCTGTCTCCTGAGAGGCAAGGTGTGGGCCATTCAATCGTATCTATCTGCCAGGTAAGTATGTATGAAACTTTATTGTACAATAACAATAATCATCTTTTCATACATTCAACTTCCCTGTCAGATATATACTTAGCTGATTGGCAGGCTTTGGCAGGAGCGTAAGAGACAGCTAATTACTGATTAGACAGGTAAACACATACGTTGTAGGAAATAAATAAATAAAACCTTGGTTCCTATGTGTTTAGACGAAGGGTCCGACTTCCTAGCTATTGCTAGTAGTCTGCTTCGTCTCAAGAGCCTCAGCGAGGAGGTGACCTCCATGGCTAAGGGTTCTTGTAGATCTGTCAATGGGGTCTTATCCACTTACTCGACAGAATCTAATGGTCATTTGTCAATGGGGGTCTTATCCACTTACATGACAATACACCTAAGCCTAGGGGCATAATTAAGGAGCACAACACCGATCCCCATCACCTGCTCCTAACACGAGGGTTTGTGCTTAGTTTGAAAAGAGCTATCCCCAAACTCCTTTCAAAACAAACCAAAGAGAAAAAAAAAAAAAAAAAAAAAAAAAAAAAAAAAAAAAAAAAAACACTATGTTAACAAAAATTAACTCACTTAGTTAAGGATCAGTGTCGGCTCCCTATCCCAGCAACGTATCCGTAGACACGTAAAACCAAGAGAGAAGGATCTCTTGTAGGTCAACTTGACCTCCTCGTGCAAAGGGAAGTCAACACAGAGTTGCATCTCCCCCCCCCCCCCCGTAAGTTACAGCTAATATGTCCTTCACGACATATTGTTATGTAACGAACAAAAATTCATAAAAGCTCGCACTTCAAGCGCTTTTAATTCTCAGCTGTTTGAAGGGATCATCAAGTTATTCATGAAGTGCTTTAGCGATCACACTTATTTCAAAGAAGACCAGGGCTTCCTTTGAAATGGATCTTTTCTGGATGAAGCCTAGAGCCTGGCTTGCGCCTGGGTGGCGCCTCGCGCCTCGTGTCTGGCTGGCGCCTCGCGCCTGGCTGGCGCCTCGAGCTTGGCTGGCGCCTCGCGCCTGCCTGACACTTGGTTGGCGCCTAACTCCTGGAAGGTGCTTTTCGCCTGACTCATGGCTGGCGCCTCGCGGCTGGAAGTAGCTTCACGCCTGGTTCCAGACTGGCACTATTTGGCGTCTGGCGCCTGGCTGACTCCTCTCCACTTGCTGGAGCTTCGAGCTTGGTAGAGTCTCAAGGATGTCTGGCGATGCCCACATCGGACACTCTTATCTGTCCGATTTGTTCGCCTCTAGCGCATCTGCGCTAGGTTGGAGGCCCCCTCTTTCTCTTCATCAGACAATGACAGTGTTCCTTGAAACTGTCTGCCTCTGGCGTTTTTTACGCCTGTTTTGGCATATGGCACCTGGTTGGCGCTACATTGTCCAAAAGTCCTGAACATCCACAATAGTTTATCGGAGACTGGAGAAGAGTGGAAGAAGTTCTTCCACTTTGAGCTTTGTACCTCTCCGGGCAAGGGGAGGTGATTGTAATCAGCTACATCCAGTAGACGATAGGATATCTAACCGTACGAGAGATAAGAGTCTTCCTCCGAGGAGGGTCCTTCTTGAATACTTCAGTGCTCACGAGATCTCTTCTTACATGTTGAAGGGGTGTCTCGTTGCAGAATCTTCCCTATCCTTGCCCGAAGGAAGGGAAGAAGCCTGGAAGTCGAAGGAGACTCAGAGATGAAATTGGGAGTACTCCTGATTTATAGCTCTTTATTGTATCCCTCTGAACACCTTCTGGGAAGCATTTCGAGCCGTCATCGCATTCCAAAGACTCTGTAGGCAAACGTTTGAACCATTCTACTGTAGATGAAAACGTAAGTACCCTGCCTGGACAACGAAACCTCTATCTGAAAACATTGAATCAGGAATAGGGGGTTTTAGTTCTTTTGCCAGACATACTATGCTGGCAAGAACTCATTGCCTAATCTCCATAAAATCTGATGCGAGATTCCAATGCTCAAAAAATTCACTTGTCTTCTTGATCGTTTAGGACCAAGAGAAAAACAGAATTCCCTCATAAAAATTTCTCAAAGAAGTTTGATGAGGAGCAGTTCCATCTTGTCGGAACATAGAATCTGTGGCCACAAAAAAGATCCCATTAGAAGTACATGATATCCTACTCTTGTCATATTGAGGTATCGTATAAGATCCCGAAGATCTTAATCCTCTGCTATCTCCAATCCCTTTATAGAGACAGAGTATAGCCTTTTACTGCGTTCTTTGATAGCAGATATATACAAAGGTGATTCTTCCCTCTGAAAGGGAAGAAAAAACCGCTATGTGGTTCACAGAGGTATTGGAAGAGGACAGTTTCCTCATTCCCTCTAGCATGATCTGCAGCAATTCTATATCTTGTCCATGACTATTGTCATTTACCTTGAAAAATCCTCTCATTCATGTCGACTTCTGGTCAGTCTGCATGCAGACAGACTCAGAGTGGAGAGGTTGTTAAGGTCCATTTATAATAGATGCTGATAGAATATTCAGACTGTCTTGGAAAAGACTTCCAAACATGCTGTGAGAAGAACGTGACCTCTGTGAATCCAACCTCTCTAAGGCCAAAATGAGGCATAAAGTATTATCCTCTCTTTCTTTGATGCCCTTTATCTTAAATTCTGTAAATAATTTATATTTTAAGGGAAAAAAGACTAAAGTTTATTCCCCTTTCTATAAAATAAAGATGGCGTATATTGGTACCTCTCTTGGTTCGAGGAAAAGGAAGCAGTCTACAGGAAGACTGTTCGTCTTCTACCTGCTAGAGATCTATGAAGAAGACTTTTTGCAGGTTCTCACAACTCTTTGCAATAATGTTAGACATACTTTCACAGTTATTATCGTCGATCGAGAAGGTTCTCACGGACATGCAAATCTTGCATCGAACCTCTTAAGGATCGTTACATTCCCTGTCTGTTTTCCAAATAGGTTCTCTTTGTTAACGCGAACAGAGCGAAAAAGAGATTCTCGATGCTCTTTTGCGATATGAGAGAGTCGTGGAATTGGCTTAAGTGTTAAATGGGGTAACGAAATCAGGAACGAATCTTGCCGTTACCGAGCGTGCTGTCTGAGAGGCTACTGGACTCTTAGGTTAATAACTTGCTAAAACGAGAAAATATCTTGGATGGTGCTCTTGGCTCATTGCGCCAGGCTGGTGCTTCTGGCGCAATTTTTTGCGCCAGGTTGGCGCTTCTAGCGCTTTGCACCAGGCTGGCGCTTTCTTCTAATTCTCTTTATGTTTATGACCAGAACATCTGTGCCTTATGGTACCACGACATCCTTTCACGTGTTAATTCCGTTCTTAGTAGGGAAAAAAAACTCTTATTATAACGTAGTATAGTCCATTCAGGGAAACCATTTCTGCCACGAAGAGAATGTTTCCCATCCCACTCATCCATCTTCTCTTGAGTAATATCCGATTCTAAAAAGGTTGTGTGCGTTTCTCGAAAGACTTGACCATACCGTAGTCTTAAAGTGAATTCTCTACTTCATACATCTTCTCACTAAGCATGTATTCTAATAAGCCATGCTTTCGTAAGCATGAGAGCATTATATAATATAATGTTCTGCTGCGTTAGAATCCTTTAATAATGTTACCTACGGTAAACAGCATTGAAAGGTTATAATATCTTTCTTATTGAAAGCTTCTTAGCAAAAGGCAGACAATATTTTATTTATGTTAGCTTAACTATCCCCTCCATTTGAGACTAAGTCCATGATTGTAGGGGAAATATACGGTTAACCATTCGATCCCGTTGGAGAGAGAGATGTAACCGATTGCTAATGATCGAGAACTGGATGGTAATGTATTGGCCTTAGAATGACAGCCCGGCAGTCTCGCTCGCTGCCTGGCTGCATTCATCATGAGTTGCCAGTTACTTCATTCAATGAAGGAATATAATAAAATTATTCTCGAGCCTAAGGAAGCTCTTAATAATGCAAATTTAAGCCAAACAACCTTTGTTAAATACCGAAGCTGAGTAGGTATTGTCGTAACAAACCTTTTAAGCGAAGTCCTTACCAGGAAAATCCTGTAAGGATATAGATAATTCCATAGCGAACCACAAAGGCAACTATGGTATGCATATATGACTTGTCATTCAGTAGTCGTATACAGCAAGTCTTGCTATTATATTCTTTCCTCTCCGATTCAGAGAGAGAATGGAAATCTTGCCCTCTTCGTTCTTTTCGTCAATAAAAACGAATTAGTATTAGTCGAAAGAGATTGCAATGAAAACTCTAGGATCGAAGAGAATCCCTCAAATTTTTATTCTCTTGGATATAAGGCCGTATTCTACGCCTCTATTATTTGGAAGAGCCTCTAATCAATGAATGAGAGCTCGTACGAATCTTGTTTAATTTGCAAACAATTGCCACTCTTTCTGTAAATGGTTGGTTGCATTATTTAGAAAGGGGAAGATCTTAATATCGTCTTATTAGTAATGAACTAATTTTTTCCAATAAAAAAGGTTTCCAATTCCGATCTATCTTCCACTTCCTGTCCATCAAGTTGGGAGAAGAATGAGCAACCTGAGGAGAGCGCCTGCTTTCGTAAGGTGAAGAGCTTTTAGCAGTACCGATTCTAACCTGACAAGGGCTACGGCCGCCTGTGCGACATCTTGAGTCCATGCCAGGAAAAAAGCCGACCTTGCTCTTGCCTTTACTTGCATTAAGACTATCCTGAGAAGGGCAACGGCCACCTGTGCGACAACTACCGTCCTTATCAGAAGAAGGCCTCGAATGTCTTTCACCTTTCGCAGAATCAGGCTCGAACTCCATCTCCGATGAAGATCCTGGTTTATAGTTTCAGGCGCTTTGCGCCTCATTTCAGGCGCTTCAGAGGTTTCAGGCGCTTTGCGCCTCGTTTCAGGCGCTTCAGGCGTTTCAGGCGCTTAAGGCGCTTTTCGCCTCAGTTCAGGCGCTTCAGGCGCTTTGCGCCTCATTTCAGGCGCTTCAGGAGCTTTGTGCCTCGTTTCAGGCGCCTCAGGCTCTTTGCGTCTCTTTTCAGGAGCCTCGTTTCAGGCGCTTTGTGTCTCATTTCAGCCGCTTCAGGCGCCTCTTTAGAATTCTCTCACCTTGTCGGCGATTTGCGCCTGGCCGCCTCGTCCGAGCTGTCAAAGACTTCTATCGGACGGGATTTCTTAACGGGAAGGAAGAGATCCTTTCTCCTGGGAGGATCCTTCTTCAAAACTTCTATTAACGAAGATATCTACTGTTGCCTTTCTCCTAGGATCTTCGTAGAGTCGTCTCCTTTCTCCGTATCCGATCAAGGGGAAGGAGGATTTAATGAATAAATGTCTTTCTTCTTCTCAGGTGGATAGCCTTCCGGAAAACTTTCCGGGATAGAATCCCAAGCTGGTGATTTCCACGATCTTTTAGAAGGTCTCGAAAGCTTGTCAGAACTCCACCCTATTTTCCTTTCGATGAAGACTCGGATGATGAAAAAACACTGTTTTAGGATGCCTTTCCAACGGCTATCCTTGGCAAGTCTGGGACGCTACTACAGATCCCTGCGACGGGGACTCCCGGACCGTGGGGATTCGGAAACCTCCTTAAGGTTCGACATTCCTTCTCCTCTGGGCATGTGAGCTTGGAAGAGGTCTAGGCCTGAGAGCAAGACAGAGCCGATCGGAATGCACCCTCCACTATTTTAGGACGCCTTTCCAATGGCGAACTTGGCAGTCTGGGACGTTCTACAGAGTCTGCCGAGGGGACGCCTGATCGGTGGGGATTCTCTGAAACCTCCGTGCGGCTTTCGACATTCCTTCTCCTCTGGGCTTGTGAGTTTGGAAGAGGTCTAGACCTGGGAGCGAGACAGAGCCGATCAGACGCACCCTCCACTTCAATGGGGAACACTATATTCACTTCTTACCTTTTAAGAGCTCGCTTTTGAGCTACATCCATTATCTTCAAATTTGCATATATAAATTTGTAGTTTCTGTGGAGTAAGAAGGTGATGAGGATGCAACAACTACTAGTACTGCTAATACTCTAACTGCTCGTTAGCACAAACGCTATTAAAGCTTATAAAGTAAGCGTATCTAGTTATATGCTTTTCTGACTTCCTAAAGTAGGAAATTAGAGTTTAATATTTCCTCAATAAAGTTGTAACCTTTATTACATGTAAAAATGAATAAATATTAATAATTCCCTTTATTGCAAACTATGTGAGTGTCTACCGATAATTTCGGTAGTTTCACTTAGTATTTTCTTTGAAATTTCGAAGCGAAATTCATTAAAAAGTTAATAAAAGCGTATGCCAAACCAAAGACCCAGTACTTCCCTGCAAAAGACAGCCCAGAAGATCGATGGCGATGAAACACGAAAATCAAATCAGGAGGAACCGTAAACGTATGTTTACATTCCAAACGATAGAGAAAATCTGGTTCTAGAAGGTATGGTTCCTATTCCTGCCACCCAGCGGCGGGGCGGTAGATCACTTGACCTACCTACCTGTAGCGTGTGCCGCGAAATACGAATTTCTATCGGGGACGACAGAGTCTATAGCTAAGTATATATCTGACAGGGAAGTTGAATGTATGAAACCATAAAATCAATATTTAAATCGTTTAATGTTAATGTAGTATTCTCTTATAACAATACCATTAAAGATATGCTAATTAAGAATATAGTCCCGTAACAAATAACAACATCATTTACAAAATTCCTTGTAAGGATTGCCCATCGCTTTACGTTGGTCAGTCTAGTAAAAATTTATGTGTTCGGATTAAGCAGCATATGTATCAGTTAGAACAGCCCAGACTTCAAATGCACTGTTTATCCATCTGAGTGAAAAATCTTATTGTATTAATTGGGGTGATACCTCGGTAATTGCTAGATCTAATGATTATGTTTCAAAAATTTACTGGAATCGGCAATTATACAAATCACTAATAAAAACAACCTAAATCTTAGTCTGGGACAGTACCATTTAGGAACCCCATATTATTTGTAAGATGTTTATGAAGGACCTCAAAATAAATGAACAAACTAATAAATTAGTCCCACAAATGTATATAGTTAATTATTTCTCTCTTCTCTCTCTCTCTCTTCTCTCCTACTCTCTCTCTCTCTCTCTCTCTGGTTCGATATTCTCTCTCCCTCTTTCTCTTGCTCGTTATACAGTATATATATTTATATTTTCTTTCGTCTTTTCATTAATAATAATTTTTGTTGGGAAAATTTGTGTAAAAATTCATGATATTAAATTGTATATGCTCCCGTGTTTTTTTCAAAATGTACTGTTTTCTGGCAGAATCACTTGTTTACTGCGGGTATCCTTCAAGGTGTGGCTAGCCTCTGGCGACTCCTCCTTTCTGTAGAGTGAAAATTGCCCTTATGGCTAATCTGGTAGTGTCAGTTTGTATATTAAGCCTTCTTTTGACTATGTTGTTCTTTGTAAAATCAGTTTGCCTCAGTAAAGGGTCTGAACAGGACCAAAAGTACTTGGCAATCTCACTTTTTCATTTTTTCCTTCATGGCAAAAAAACCTTTATTTATACATAGCATCACATTTTATATACTTTGTGATCAAGTTATTCATATACATACATAACATACATACATCCATACATACATACATACATACATACATACATACATAACATTAACATACATACATACATACATACTACATTTTACATAACATACATACAATACAATAATATATATATATATAATATATATATATATATATATATATATATATATATATATATATGTATATATATATATATGAATAACTTGATCACAAAGTATATGAAATGTGATGCTATGTATAAATAAAGGTTTTTGCCACAAAAGAAAAATTAAAAGCGAGATAGCGAAGCACTTTCGGTCTAGTTCGACCCTTTACTCAGGCACAACTGATGGTACAGAGGAAAAACATGGTCAAAGTAGGCTTAATATCCAAACTGACATTACAAGATTAGCAATAAGGTCGATTTCGCTCTACAGAAACGAGTAAACGCCGGAGGGCAGGATAAGCAAATTTTTAGGTAGCCACACCTTGGAGGATCACGCATGTGTTCAACAGATGATTCATCCAGAAAAACAATACATTTTGAAGAAAAAAAACAAGGAGGCATATACAACTTATTACCATGAAATTTACAAAAATGTTCCCCCCAAAAAATTATTAATGAAAAGACGAAAAAAAGAATATAAATATATCGAGCAAGAGAGAGAGAGAGAGAGAGAGAGAGAGAGAGAGAGAGAGAGAGAGAGAGAGAGAGAGAGAGAAATAATAACCATATACATGTGGGACTAATTAATCAGTAATTCATTTATTTTAAGGTCCTTCATAAACATTTTACATATATACGGGTCCAAATGGTACAATCCCAGACTAAGATTTAGGTTGTTTTTATTATTGATTTGTATAATTGCTGTTTCCAGTAAATTTCTTGAAACATAATCATTAGATCTAGCAATTACAGAGGTATCGCCCCTTAATACAATGAGATTTTTCACTCAGATGGATAAACAATGCATTTGAAGTCTGGGCTGTTCTAACTGAATACATATGCTGCTTAATACGTACACATAAATTTTTACTTGACTGTCCAACGTAAAAAGATGGCAATCCTTACAAGGAATTTTGTAAATGATGATGTTAATGATGTTGTTATTTGTTACGGGACTATTCTTAATTAGCATATCTTTAATGGTATTGTTATAAGAGAACACTACATTAACATTAAACAATTTAAATATTGATTTTATGGTTTTAAATCCACAAAAGTAAGGCAAGCTAAGTACATTTTTAGGCATTTCTTTTTCATTACTAGGAACACAAAACTTTTTGTGAGCTTTTTGATAACATAAATCAATAATATGAGGTGGATAGCAGAGATCGTTTCCTATCTTTTTTATGTATTCTATTTCTTGGTCAAGATATTGTGGACTCGTGATACACAAAGTACGTAGGAACATAGAAGAAAAAATTGAAATTTTAATATTAACATGGTGGCCAGAATAAAAATTATATTGTTAAACTACAATAAAGTTTTGTACATACTTACCTGGCACATATATACTTAGCTATAGTCTCCGACGTTCCCGACAGAATTTAAAATCTCGCGGCACACGCGACAGGTAGGTCAGGTGGTCTACCTTACCCGCTGCTGGGTGGCGGGTGTACGAACCAATCCCCCTTTCCTGTCAGATTTTCTCTTCCACCTGTCTCCTGAGGGGAGGCTGGGCGGGCCATTAGACGTATATGTCTGCCAGGTAAGTATGTACAAAACTTTATTGTAGTTTAACAATATCATTTTTGTACATGAACTTTCCTGTCAGATATATACTTAGCTGACTGGCACCCTTGGTGGAGGGTAAGAGACAGCTAAGCAATTAAGGAAAGAATGGAAACAACTGGTGTTGTAGGATATAAAAACCTTGGTTCTTATCTGTTCAGGCAGAAGACTTCATTGATACTGTCTCTGAGTCTGCATTGCCTGGAGAGCTACAGCTAGGATATGACCTGTTGCTGAAAGACTCTTGGATCTACCACTGGGATATCTGATCCCTTTGTGTGGTAGAATCCAAGTCGAATCCTGTTAAAGGGAACTCGTCCACTAGCTTAACAGCTCCTAACCACTACTACCGCAAGGAGCCACACTCATCAGACCACCTAACCAAACTACTAAAGGTTAGTATTATGACATAAAGAGATGCCTCCCTGCATCCTCTTTAAGACAACCATCAACAACAAACACAAGACATAAGGGAAAAAATATATACAACTAAAAAGGATGAGTTCCAGCTCCCTGCCCCAGCACCGAATCCGCCGATACGTACGGGCCCAAGGCGAAGCATTTTTCATAAGTGATTCTCACATCACGTAAGTACTGGTTTGCGAAAACCGAGTGACATCTCCAGAAAGTTGCCTCCATCAGGTTCCGCACGGACAGATTCTTGTTGAAAGCAAGAGAAGTCGCTATGGCTCTTACTTCGTGGGCTTTCACCTTAAGAAGCTTAAAATGGTCTTCCTTACAAGAACCGTGTGCTTCTTTAATGAGGTTTCTTAAGAAGAAGGACAGCGCGTTCTTCAATAGGGGTCGAGTAGGGTCCTTTACGGAGCACCAAAGGACCTCTTGATTGGCCTTCAGTTGCTCTTTTCTTTTACGGTAATATTTTACCATTCTCACTGGACAAAGAGTTCTCTCGGTTTCTTCTCCTACAAGCAAAGATAACCCACGAATCTCGAAGTTCCTGGGCCATGGATTTGATGGGTTTTCGTTCTTTGCTAGAAACCCAGGGAGGAAAGAGCAAACCATAGAATCCTCCTTAAATCCCACATTGCCTTCAATCGCTTAAAGCTCACTCACCCTCTTGGCGGAAGCTAGAGCCATCAGGAACAGCACCTTCTTAGTCAGGTCCTTGAACGAGGCTGAACTAGGGGGTTCAAATCTAGATGATCCAAGGAATTGAAGAACCACGTCTAAATTCCAGTTCGGAGTATTAGGAGACTGCTTCTTCACTGTTTCAAATGACCTAATAAGGTCATGCAGGTCCTTATTCTCCGATAAATTGAGGCCTCTGTGTCTAAAGACAGTCGCCAACATACTGCGATATCCTTTAATAGTTGAAACGACTAGACCGCATTCTTGTCTCAGGAATAGAAAGAAATCCGCAATCTGGGTCACAGAGGTACTGGAAGAGGAAACGTTATTTCTCTTGCACCACCTTCTGAAGACGTCCCACTTCGACTAGTATAAACATAAGGTGAAGACCTCCTAGCTCTAGCGATTGCCTTAGCAGCTGTTGACGAAAAGCCTTTCGCTCTGACCAGTCTCTGGACAGTCTGAAGCCAGTCAGACTGAGAGCGGGGAGGTTTTTGTGGTACCTGTCGAAGTGGGGCTGTCTGAGTAGATCGCTCCTTAGAGGGAGCGATCTTGGAAGGTCCACTAACCATTCCAGCACCTCTGTGAACCATTCTTGGGCTGGCCAAAAGGGAGCGATCAATGTCATCCTCGTGGAATCTGACTCTGCGAACTTTTTTAAAGTTATCCCCAGAATCTTGAAGGGGGGAAACGCGTAAACGTCGAGTCCTTTCCAATTGAGAAGAAGAGCGTCTATCCCTATTGCCCCTGGATCCGAGATGGGAAAGCAATAAAGATCCAGTCTCTTGTTCTTTGAAGTGGCAAATAGGTCTAAGTGCGGCCTGCCCCACAACTTCCAAAGGCTCTGGCATACATCTTGGTGCAGAGTCCACTCTGTGGGAAGGACCTGATCTTTCCTGCTGAGGAGATCTGCTCTTACATTCCTCTCTCCCTGTACGAATCTGGTGAGAAGCTTGATCCTCCTTTCTTCGGCCCACAGTTGAAGGTCTCTTGCTGTTTCGTACAGGGAGAAGGAATGCGTCCCCCCCTGTTTCCTGATGTATGCCAGAGCCGTGGTGTTGTCCGAGTATATCTGCACCATTGCTTCTCTTACGTTGGACTCAAACGCTTTTAGAGCCAACCACACGGCCATCAGTTCTTTTCTGTTGATGTGCCAGGATACCTGGTCCCCCACCCAGGTCCCTGACACCTCCATGGTTCCCAGAGTCGCACCCCAACCTGTTTCCGACGCATCGGAGAACAACACCAGGTTGGGGTTCTGGGATTGCAGAGACAGTCCCTGCGTAAACTTGTTGGGATCTGCCCACCATACTAGTTCCTCCTTGACTTGGTGCGAAATGGACAGGGAGAACGTCAAATCCTGAGAACGATGACTCCAATTTTGATGAAGAAAGAATTGGAGTGGTCTCAGGTGCAACCTTCCTAGGGAAACAAATTGCTCCAGCGAGGAGAGCGTCCCCAGCAGACTCATCCACTCCCTCACTGTGTATACTTCTTTCCCTAAGAAGGTTGTTACTTTCTCGAGTCCCCGGGCTATCCTTTCCTGAGACGGAAAAGCCCGAAAACTCCGAGATTTCATCTGGATCCCCAGATAAACACACTCTTGATCGGGTATTAAGCTTGACTTCTGGAGATTGACCAGGAGCCCCAACGAACTCGTCAATTCCAGGGTTTTCTTTAAGTCCTTCAGACAACGATCTTTGGAATTGGCCCTTATAAGCCAATCGTCGAGGTACAGGGATATCCTCACCCCTTCGAGATGAAGCAATTGCGCTACATTTCTCAAGATGCCCGTGAAGACCTGGGGACCGTCGAGAGGCCAAAGCACAGGGCCCTGAATTGGATAATTCTTCCCCCCATCATGAATCTGAGATACTTCCTCGAGGAAGGATGGATTGGTACGTGGAAGTAAGCGTCCTGCAAGTCCAAGGACACCATCCAGTCCCCTGGATGAAGTGCTGCTAGCAGTGGTCTCCATCATGAACTTCTTCTTTTCTACGAAGAAGTTCAGGGCGCTTACGTCTAACACCAGTCTCCATCCTCCCGAGGATTTCGGAACTAGGAAAAGGTGGTTGTAAAAGCCTGCTGAATGATGTTCTGTCACTAGTTTGATCGCCTCCTTTTCCAGCATCTGATCTACTGCTAGTTGGAGGGCCTGATTCATGACGGGGTCCCTGTATCTGGCCGTCAACTCCTTTGGGGTAGTCGTCAAGGGAGGCCTCGCAGTGAACGGGATGAGGTACCCCTTCTTCACGATTGAAAGGGTCCAAGAATCTGCGCCTTTCTGGGCCCAGACTTCTGCAAACTGTAAAAGCCTGGCGCCCACCGTTGTCTGAAGGACTTGAGTCTTATTTGGAAGGTTTGATTGTCTTCGCAAAAGTCCTCCCTCTTCTATTAGGTCTGCGACCTCTGAACGAGGTAGATCTTGAGGTAGAAGCCCCTCAGAAGGGTTCCTGAGAGGTAGACTTCACCTTTCTCGTCTTAGTCGGGAAGGAAGGACGAGGCTTCCTTGCAGACTGGGCCAGAAGGTCCTGCGTAGCCTTGGCTGAGAGAGCCTTCGAAATGTCCTGAATGAGATGTTTAGGAAACAGTTGTGCGGAAAGAGGAGAAAACAGCAAAGAAGATCTCTGCGCATGGGAGACGGACTTCGCCAAAAAGGAGCAAAAGACTGATCTTTTCTTCAAGACGCCCGCCCCAAACAGTGAAGCGATTTCGCTGGCTCCGTCCCTTACTGATTTATCCATACAGGATAACACACAATGCAAGTCTTCCGGAGAAAAAGACTCTGGTCCTTGTGTCTTCTTGGCTAAGACTCCGAGTGACCAATCGAGAAAGTTGAATACTTCCAACACTCTAAAAATGCCTTTCAGAATGTGGTCTATTTCATTCATGACCCACATTGTTTTGGCCGAGTTCAGCGCTGACCTTCTTGTGGCATCTACCAACGCCGAAAAGTCTGCATCGGCTGAGGACGGGAGACCCAGCCCCAAGGGCTCTCCTGTCTCATACCAAAATCCAGTCCGTCCGGAAAGCTTCGACGGAGGGAAGGCAAACATAGTTTTCCCCGCTTCCTCTTTGGTGCGCATCCAGGATCCAAAACTCCTGAGCGCTTTCTTCATTGAGAGGGTCGGTTTCATTCTCACACACGAAGACCCTTTCGTTGTCTTAGCCGTGGAGAACAATGAGTGCGGAGAAGGAGGAGCAGCAGGGCTAAGGGAATCCCCGAACTCCTGAAGAAGCTCTGTGAGCTTCTTGTAAGAAGAAACTGCTGCCGATGTACTCGTTTCTTCATCAGAACCTTCCTGGCCTTCTTGAAGAGGAGAGCGAGGAGGATCCTTAGAGGAGTTCCTTGCGGGGGTATAGCGTGAGGTTGGAGACAATCGTCTCGAAGGGGGAGTCGAATCCACAGCAGAGCGGCGCACAGGAGAGCGACGAGTCAAAACCGAAGGGCGCCTTTCCGAAAAGTCTTGACTAAACTCGCACTCCTTCCTCGAGGAAGACGAAATCTTAACTGCAGAAGGGGTAGGGCTCCTGTCCCTTGAAAGACCACGTCTATCAACAGGGCGCTTACGAGAGGGAGAGAGCCTACCAGAATCCTGGCGCCTATCGTGAGGAGAGCGGCTGCTAGGCGCCGAGCGCCTATCAGGAACAGGGCGCTTGAGAGGATCCTGGCGCCTACCAAGCGGAGAAACGCTGCTAGGCGCCGAGCGCCTGTCAGGAGCAGGGCGCTTGAGAGGTTCTTGGTGCCTACGAAGCGGAGAGCAGCTGCTAGGCGCCGAGCGCCTAACAGGAGAAGGGCGCTTGAGAGGCTCTTGGCGCCTACCAAGCAGAGAACGGCTGTAAGGCTCCGAGCGCCTAACAGAAGCAGGGCGCTTGAGACGTTCTTGACTCCTAACAAGAGGAGAACGGTCAGGAGTAGGGCGCCTCGAGATCGATGAGCGCCTACTGGGAGAACGAAGCAGTCGAGGCTCATGGCGCCTCTCCACAGGAGAACTGCTACCAAGAGAAGGACGCCTACCAGGCGCAGGGCTTCTACTAGACTCTTGACGTCTTACAAGAGAGGAGCGACTTACAGGAGAAAAGCGCCTACTAGTCACTGGGTCCGAAGTTCGAGGAGAGTAGTAGGAAGGAGAAGAGCGCCTACTCGCCGAGATGCGCTCTCTAGGTTCTCGGAGAAGATGAGAGGAACGACGAGACGGAGACGACGAAATGAGCTTTCTCTGACCTGAGCGCCTCTCTTCTCTTGAACGTACTCTAGAGGAAGGCGGAAGAGACGGAGCGGAGCATATACCGGAGGCAGGAATCCGATCTGGAGAAAAACCTTCGCCATCCAAAGAGCGCCTGTCCGAAGTTTGGCGCCTCGACGCCTCTGAGAGAGAGCCAGGGGAGTGGTGCCACTCTCGTGAATTCCTACGCTCGGCCGAAGCTTCCCCAAAAGAAGGAGATCGCAGACTACGAGGAGAGCGTTCCTTCGAAGAAAAGCGCCTAGATCTCTTGATAGGGAGAGACACATCCTTCCTTCTACGAGATCTCGAGGCTAAGGAGTCCGCCAGGGCCGAGATCTGAGCCTGGAGGCCCGCCAGCACTCGAGTCGGTGAATCTACAGGATCTTCCTCCGAAGCAAACGCAGAGCGGGGAGCGGGAGAAGAAGGGCGATCACAGGATCTCCTGGGTCTCTTCACTTCCAAGGAAGCCTCTTCAGTAAAATCTTCTGGGCTGGACGCCAAAGGACTGAAGGGAGCCTTCGAAGCCCTCTTCAACGGGCACGACGCATCCGTAGAGTTCCAACCGCGTTTCGGAGAAGGCGAAGAAGACGAAGAGAAACACTGGCGTAGTATCTCTTTCTTGACACGTTCCGAGGCAGACTGGGAGCGAACTTCAGGATCTGCCGAGGGGATGCCTGACCGGTGGGGGCTCTCCCTAGCCCTCCTGCAGCTTTCGACTTTCCTCCTCCACTGGAACTGGGAGTCTGGAAGAGGTCTAGGCCTGGAGGCAATAAGGAGCCGGTCAGACGCACCCTCCACATCACTGGGGACACTGCACTTATCACCAACACTAACAATCTTACCTCGTTCCAGCAGGCGAGTCTTGTCTTCCTTAGATTGAAAGGAAGCCTTTAAGGCCGCCGCCTCCGAAGACGAATCTTCGGCTTCGGCGCGGGGAGCAGGGGCTGAGACCTGGGAGGAAGGTCTTAAAACTACATTAATGTTAGTTTCATATTCAACTGCATTCACTCTCGACCTACTAGAACTCCTAGAGGAAGCCTTACGAACTCTATCTCGTTCTAACTTTCTAATATATGAAGAAAGAGCCTTATATTCATCCTCATTCAGAACCTCGCATTCTTTACAAGGGTTACTAAAAGTACAATCATTCCCCCTGCATTTCACACAGACTGTGTGAGGGTCAACCGAAGCCTTCGGCAACCTCACCTTACATCCCTCAATCAAACATACTCTAAACAAAATCGGAGTTTTGGTTACAGAATCTAAGTCAGACATTCTACAAGAAAAATCCAGCGGAAAGTAAAAATCGGTCCATAAACAGCGTATGCCAAGCAATACAGAGCGAATACGTCACCAAAAAGGTCCAAATTAATCTCCAGGCAAGCGAGAATCGAAAAGTCTATCGAAAGGAAACGACAACAGTTGTTATCGTTCCGGCCGACAGAGAAAATCTGACAGGAAAGGGGGATTGGTTCGTACACCCGCCACCCAGCGGCGGGTAAGGTAGACCACCTGACCTACCTGTCGCGTGTGCCGCGAGATTTGAAATTCTGTCGGAAACGTCGGAGAATATAGCTAAGTATATATCTGACAGGAAAGTTCATGTACAAAAATGTACATATGTTAAATTATTTGTGGGTTTTCTATAAATACTGAATTTACATTGGAAAGATTCTCTATAAATTAATACATCTAGGAAAGGGATGACATTGTTATTTTCAATTTCAACAGTGAATTTTATGGATGGCACTAAATTATTCAATTTAGACAAAAAATCATTTACATCGATATCAACAGGTAAGACTACTAAGATGTCATCTACATATCTGTACCATTTTAAGGGGACAAGTGTGATATTCGGGAGGTGTTGTCTTTCAAAAAATTCCATATATAAGTTTGAAAGGAGAGGTGATAAAGGGTTACCCATGGCCATACCAAATATTTGTTGGTAATATTCTCCATTAAAAATAAATCTGCAATCACAAATACATAACTTAATCAATGAAATTATGTGACTAACGGACATAGGTAATTCATGCAATACAAGTTCATTACTTAAATATTCTAGCACAGAGTCAATAGGGACTTTTGTAAACAAGGAACATACATCAAAACTGACAAAGATATCACTAGGTTTAGTACAATGTTATTTAATTTTTCCACAAGATCAAGAGAATTCAGGATGTGTCAATTAGATACAGTTCCAAGTAACAGGGATAACAATTTAGTATGATATTTAGATAGTAGTTTATAAGCAATTGATCCTACAGTACTAATAATTGGGCGCATAGGTTTGTTTTCCTTATGAGTTTTGACTAGGCCATATAAATAAGGTAATGAGGGACACTTTACAGTTAACTTACACAAAAGTTCTTTTTTATCTTTAAGAATTTGTTTGATATTGATATTAAAGTTTTTTATTACTTGGTCCAACAGATTTTTTTAGAGTTTTTTGTAAGTCATTTCATCTTCTAGTTAAGTATGCATGCGTGATATGTAGTCAGTTTTGTCCAGAACTACTAAACTATTAGATTTATCAGCCTTAGTAATGTGTAAGCTATTATCATTCTTCAATTCTTTTAAACTTTTTCTGTAGCGAGCGCGTAAGTTATTTTCATGATAGGCATGCGTAGCACTATATGTCATGCCCTTGATAATTAAAAAGACACCAAAGTTACCTTCAGTTACTTCAGGAGAGTAATAGTAACTTTGAGTCGCCTCTAGTTACCTTTGTGGAGTAATAGTTCACTGTCCGTGTTATGGGTTTCTCGAGCTCTTTATAAGGAAGATAATTTAATTTTCTTTTATTTTCTTCAGCGGAAAACGGTTACTAACTCGTTGTGAATTCTTTTAAAGGAAGGAAAGCTAATTGCCTCTCTCTCTCTCTCTCTCTCTCTCTCTCTCTCTCTCTCTCTCTCTCTCTCTCTCTCTCTCTCTCTCTCTCTCTCTCTCTCTCCATACTAGGCAGGAATAGGAGCATTATATCTTTTCATTAATTCCTTTCAATAAAGCATCAGAGTAGTAAAAGGTAAATTCAGCCTACAAAGACATTGTTAGAATAAGTAATAAGAATAACAGTCACAATTAGAACCTCATTTACATTAAATAATGTTGTAACAATCGGCCAAGGGACAAATTACAATTTTTTGTTTATCTAAACAGACCCGGTAAGCTCAATCATTTTTTCAAGGTCGAAGAACACTCACACAAGTGTTAACGACGAGTTGACAGCGAATAAATATCCCTGTAGTATAGGCAACTTGGTAGATAGGGTAGAGACGTGTGTACACACATGTAGGTTCATGAAATAGAATCCACTACTCCTACGGGAAATTATTTCACGCACAAACCAGCATTGACAATTTTTTTTCCTCCTCCCCACCCTCAGTATTCTCGGAACCAAGTGCTTCTTTACCATTATTACCATTTATTATTTATAACTGTGCACTCGGAGCAAAAGCACTTCTTATTTACCACTGTCATTACATGACATCACTTTGTGCTGTGAGTTAAAGGGTTCTAAGCATTCATTTCATGGTTTCATACTGTCTAAGCTATAATTCTTATTAAGCTCGTGTTAAGAGTTGCGCACATTAAATACAAAAGACTTGTGATTATTAGATTTACGTCCTAGCAATGACCAATCCTTTATTTTCATGGATTCACATTCTCCGGCATTGTGTCCTAGCGATGACCAATCCCACATTTTTGTGGATTCCCATTCTCCATCATTGTGATTATTAATTTTGTGTCCTAGCAATGACCAATCCCACAGTTCACATTATTTGTCACTGTGATAATTGATTTTGTGCCCTAGCAACAAGCAATTACATGTTCTCATGGGTCCAATCCAAATCCTTGAGACTATATTCCAAGTCCTTTAGGGACATTGATCCCAAGGCCTATGCCTGTGCCTTTGAAGATTTCTAGGTCTTTCAGTGCCACATGCACTCAACCCCCCATCAGATGGCTACTACTGCCTTTGATGAGTTTAAGGCTATCTCTGAGTTGGGGAAACAAATGGGACTGAAGGGTCAGGACTTATTTAACTGGATAACCTCCAAGAGGGCCATGGCCAAGGAAGAGAAGGAGAAAGAAAGAGCAGCGAGGGAGAAAGATTAGCCCAAGAGAAGAGGGAAGAAGCAGAAAGAGCAGAGCAGGAGAAAGAGAGGGAGAAAGAAAGGTTAGCCCAAGAGAAAAGTGAAGAAGCAGAAAGAGAAGAGGAAAGAGGATTTCCTCTCATATGCCCCTCCTGATCTTGCCACCCATCTAGTGGATAAGGCTCCTAAGACTACTGTAGAGGGCTGTTGGTGGGCCAACAGTTATGATACCCACCATCCGCAACTACGCTCCCTTGGGAGGAAAATTCGTCCTTCAGCAGCCACCCCCCCTACTGCGAACTCCCAGCCAAACCATCACCCAGATATAATCCTTCAAGGAAGTCCGTGTGCACGCACTCCAATATACCTGGGCATACTACTAAGGCAGACTCCCAGCTGAAAACTCCAGCATAGCCCCAAATTGGGCACTCTCAAAATCAGACTGCCAATGGCCATTGGACTCAGAACAATAGGCCTGCTGCCCCACCTACCTGGGGTAGTGCCAGAGCCTGATTTCAGCTGCAGTTATTGCATTACCTGCAAGGTGCTTTGGTACACATCTTCATGGGCTAAATACCCCAGTAAAACTGCTACTCCCACCATTGCTATGGCTGAAACAGATCCTCTAACCTTAGGCACCCCCAGTTCAGGGGCCTATATCTGTGGCACCTCCCCAAGGTAGCTATCCTGCCCACCAGGTCAGAGACTTTGATGACTCTGGTGCACAAATATCTGTAGTACAAAAAGATAGAATTCCCTATGGAGCTAGGATTTATCAGCATCAACTCGTCACGGTTGAGAGCCTCAACCATGTTAAAATGATTCTTCCCACCATCCGGTTGAGGGTTATACAACTCACCACTCTAAAATCTGTACACTGGCGGTAGCCACTTACATTCCTGAAGGATATGATGTTCTGCTAGGACAAGATTTTAAGTCTCCTGCTACATTTTGACAATCTGAGGGCCAACATCCTTACATAGCTCCAACTAGCTCCCATGGTCATGATAACTCTACTTCCAAATCAGTGCCATGCTCTGCCCATTATGGAGATTGAGCCCAGTTTGAATCCTCTCCCTGCACCTGGAAGAGCCTTAGTGCCAGTGCTAGGGCAAGACTTGGGTCTCCTTCTTGGGAGTTCCCAGTCCAAGCCACCTCTCACCTCTCAGTTGGGCCCCGCTACCAGTACTGGTGAGAGGGGCAGGCCAATTCCAGTAGGAACTCCCATGGACCATCATAACCACAGTGGAAGCTCATTCAATGACGAAGCCTCTCAACCTGTGCCTGAGTCGGTCAGCCCTACTAGCGAGACAATAACGCCATCAATAACCTCCTCCTCTTCCTCTCCGTCTGCAGCTGACCAGTCCTTGAGTAAGGACTCTGCTGAATCAAGTTTGCCTGAAGAGCCAAGGAACTGAGACAAACAGTACCAGGAATGGGAAAGTGTGCCACTGTTCCTGTTGTCACAGCAGCCGGAGGCCCTCAAGAATCTCCATCGGACTTAGGCCTCCCAAGTCCTCCTTCAGAATCATCAAACTGACCTCGGAGAGTGGACGTCCAAGGAGGAGAGGTAAATGGCATAAAGGCTCCAAGAAAACTAAGCCGATAATCGCTCTCCCCACTAGTGCCCTTGGCACAGTGCCATACTTTTAGGGAGAATTCTGGAACCTCCCCACCCAGAGAAGGATGACATGTTCTTCACCTATCATTTCCTTTTTATTGTTTCGTAAATGTTTCTATTTGTATTCTTCTATCTCTTCACCTTTCATAGTTTTCCTTTCCCTCTCATTTTATGCCTTTTAGGCATCTTCTGTAGTCTTATGCTAAGGTCACACATTCACGTATCAACGCACGCACACCCACGCATGAACGGAAATTGGTAGTTGGCAACAGCTTACGTCAGTAAACCGTAAATGTAACGTAAACCTAACGTAAAATCGTAGACGTACGGTGACGTGTCGTCCGGGTGTTAAGCTCCGCCCACTAGGGCACCGTAGCCCGCTCCAGTTTTGAAATGTTCAAAACGAAGTTGTGGGTGGTGACGCCAAATGTCACCTGACGTAGCTCCAGGCATTGCACGTGGGATCCACGGTGACTGCTGCGGGGTACGCGCTAGGGTCACCTGCATTGTTCGCCGTCGTTGTTTTCTTTCTGCCGCGAAGCACGTGGGCCTCCTAATTGCGCTGCAGCCTACGGCGAAACTGATTCACACATTTACAACCCTGTATGACATGGCAACGCTGTAGCGTGGTATAAAAGGTCAGGTCGGCGCCCTCGGGTCATCTGTTGGAAAACCAACTTGAAAATATGGCCACAGGATTATCCCAAGACCTGACGGTCTCAGTTATTTCTTTCACTGACAATGGCGGATTTTGGAAGAATCCTTTAGCACTGGCTCCTAATACGATTTCCACTTTCTCCTGACTTTTGACCGCTATCATCAATCAAACAATGAATTGGAATCTGTCAGAGGGATACAGGGTAATCCCAGGCTTTTATTCCCAAGGTAGTATTTCAGCGTTCCGGTACACAAATCTCAACCAGAAATCAACAACCGGGTCATTTTCGTCAACAAGATTCCGGCATCTACCGCCTATACGTCGTCTGTCACACCTGCTCCAGTAAGAAATTAATTTATGATTAGCAACGCAGGAACAGTAGAGGAGTTGGGGCCTGGTGTTATTGGTAAGGTTTCCTTTAGGCTATGAATAATCCCGGGTTGGACGAGTACTTATATGGACCCATGCAGTGCGAACCATTTGTGTGGCAGCAGGACTAATGGCTTCATAGCCCAGGGGCTGTTTCCCTGTGTCTCAGGTGGCTGATCACGATTCAGAATATGGAGACAAGGTTTCAATAAAAGGCGAGTGGGAAATGGATAACGAATATAAAAATACTGGGAAAATTTCTGACGAAGACAATTGTTAGGATGTCTAGTAGTCCTTTTTGAAATAACCTTTACTGCTTAGGCCAAAAATAACAAAAGACTTCACTTGTAGACAGCAAACGTATAGTATAATCTGCTAGAATAATTTTCGCACACGCACACACACACACACACATGAACACTTTCCCGGTAACACGGTATTCTCAGATTATGGAAGTGTCGAAGATATTTATTTCTTCTGAATAGCAGTCTTACAATAATGGTGTAACAAATAATGTAAATATCTAAGAGGAATTCCTATATACATTCTAAAAAATATTATCTGAATAGTAGAATTCCTATTTATTTTTAAGAATGTTTGATAAGTTATTAGATGTTATTCTATATCGGTTAAATATAAATCGCCCATAGTCAACAGTTTTATAAGTCTAAGTGTATGTCTGAATGGTAAAATCGAAGCAAGACGATTCTAGTGCTAATCTTATATAAGAGCTCCCAAAGCGTTCATAAATCATAATTCCTAAAACTACGTATGGTATACCTTGTCGACTGGTTACTTGGTTATTGCTATAAATATCATTCAGAAATGGGGTTAATATATAATCAGTAATGTGCTCATTTACAACCATTATTCTAATTGCGTCTACTGAAATGTTTTTGTTGTACAATTAGAAAGTATATCTCTCTCTCTCTCTCTCTCTCTCTCTCTCTCTCTCTCTCTCTCTCTCTCTCTCTCTCTCTCTCTCTCTCTCTCTCAATGATAATAAATCTCGATTTTGTGTGCATATAATTTTCAACTGTAATATTCAGCTGTGTTGTAAATGTCTTTCGCGGATTCAAACAGAATAAAAATTTTAAAAAAATTAAAAACTGTAGTAATGTGCTCATACCCCTGGCAACAGCACAGCCCCACAACGGTGGGCGTGGTCTTGACGTGAAGTTGATCGGCGTAAGTTCCAGGTAGACGTCCGACCTTGCTTTCTTTGCACGTACATTTGCTGCGCAATTTACGTTGCTGGCTTTACGTCCGGTAGCCCGTGTCCTGTTTACCAGCTGTTCAAGGTCATTTCACTGCGATGATGCCCAAGATCCACATACGTGGGCACACGCCGTCGTGATACGTGAATGTGTGACCCCAGCATTAAGCCCTGCTTATGAGGAGTGCCATTGGCCAGAGATTTTGCCCATACAGGTTAGTTAACCTCTCTGCAAATGCCACCAAAGGCATAGTTAGCTTTGAATAGTATGACACCTAAAGCCAAAAGGCTTATTGTAAAAAGTGCCATATTCATACCCTCTCATGGCATAAGGAACCAGCAAAAGCCAGCACTAAGGCTATCAATTTAGCTTGGCCTACAAAGGCAACACTGTTTAAAATGTGGCTACTTCACAAATGATTCATTTTTATTTATTTGCTGAAGTTAAATATCCCTTCTTTGACTCTATTTTTTTATGTGATTTCATATTTTTTTAGATGAGAAATAGAGTACTGTATAGCTAATAGACTGATTTAAAATAAGTGACTTTTGTTACAGGAGCCGCCCTTACAGCACAGGGCTGTTATCATATATATTCGTGGGCACATTAACCTATTACGAAAGTGTTGTTAATTCTTAAATTATAAATTTTTTTTATTTCATTCGCTTTAACTGAATTTTCCTTGATTCTATCCTTTCTTGTAATATCAAATATTTTTTAAGGAGAAATATGACATACTGTATAGTTGAATAATTTTACTTAATTGACAGCAAAATGTTTGGGCACAAAACTGTTAACTCATATGAACTCGTGGGTCCACTAACAACACCACGAATGTTTGTATCGCCTCTCCAAGGCCTACTAACCACATAACCTTATAGTAGGCTAATAGACATAGGGTTAAAATTATCATGCATAACAGAATTAAGATAATCATACTAACTTTGCCTTTTAACCCTTTAACGCCGATTGGATGTATTAAACGTTGATTAAAATTGTCTGTCGTATGCCGATTACACATATGGTATGTCGACGAAAAAAAGTTTTCTTTAAAATTCGTGGAAAAATACTTATAGGCCTACCAGCCGAAAACTTTTGAATCACGCGCCTTGGGGGATGCTGGGAGTTCACGTATCAAGCTGTTGTTTTGTTTACCAGCGTGACCCAGGTGCGCATGCGCAAAATGCCTCCTTCTCACATCAGCCAGCATCAGCAACGCGTCGTCCGAGAGCGATCTTTTGCCGAACTTTTGCGAGAGTTTGATTATTTGTGGTGGTACAAGACGTACGTAGAGATGTCTCAACGCATATGGAGCGCGAAAGGTGCGTTTTACCCCTCGGGAGGGATCGTGTGAGACGTATTTTGGACTTCGATGCTGGCGAGGGACCAAGTACCCAAGATGACCTCGCGCCTCAACGCCGTTCCGTGCAGCCTCGTGTGGACGAAAGTGTTCAAGGACCACAACGTGTGTCTCACGTGCCTTTAGTAACCCCTAGGAAGCATCAGGATGTCCTTAGGGGCATTCGTAGGCATTTGGGAGGCCTCGAACCAAAGGACACTGACGATTACTTATTAGAGCTCGATCGGCAGCATGTCGCAAATCCTCATTTTGATGGCGGTTGGTCATCTAGTGACGAGGACATCAATCCCGATGATAGTGATGATGAATATTTGCCCCCAATGTCCGTTAGAGGGTCACATCCCAAAAGTGAGCTCGAATTTAGTGTTTTCAGTGCGTATGAGGGGGAATCTGAGGAGGAGGAGGAGGAGATAACGTCGTCAAGTTTTGTCACTGATGACGACACAGAAAGCGAGGGCCTCAGTGAGGGAGAT
>NC_087205.1:37893396-37911850 GCF_015104395.2 Macrobrachium nipponense
TTCGTATATTAGGGCAATCGTATGTCAAGTTTCCAATGTAATTTGATCAGAGAGAGAGAGAGAGAGAGAGAGAGAGAGAGAGAGAGAGAGAGAGAGAGACGCTTTGGCAACAATGGTCTCGGGGATTGACGTAACATTTATTTTCTGAACAGATAGGACAGAGAAGTGTTCGTTTCATTAAACGGCCTCTGACTCATGGCAGGAAATGTTTTGTTGATACTAATATATAAGCCTATTTAAAGATACATTTACTTTAATTAGTCTATATGATACGTAAATAGTAATCAGCTGTTCTTGTAGCCCTCAAGATTTTGCAAAATCACTCCAGGTTGTACAATAAAACTTCAAGAATGAGTGTCACCAGAGGATTACAATAGTTTTTACCTTCAAGAACCAGCATTCTTTTATGAAAATAACTCCAGGTTGTACATAAAACTACAGGAAACAACATGTAGTGTAACCAAAGGATTACAAGTAAGGTTTTTATAACTTTTTATTAGTTTAAGACATATTTCCAAGCGTCGTTCCGGCTTACGACGATTTTCGGCTTACGACGCGTCTCAAGAACGGAACCCCCGTCGTAACCCGGGGACTGCCTGTATCTGTATATATATATCTGTATATATATATCTGTGTATATATATATCTGTATATATATATATATATATATATATATATATATATATATATATATATATATATATATATATATATATATATCTGTATATTATATATATCTGCATATTATATATATATATATATATATATATATATATATATATATATATATATATATATATATATATATATATATGATATATAGATATATAGATATATATATATATATATATATGCTAACATCAAAGTGAAAGATTTTATCCGTTTGATCTACCTTACGTCTATCACTGTAATGTTGCCTGAAGCGTTAGTACGGTGTTTTGATAAAAAATTGCAGCCCGACAGTACGGAATTAGATGTGTATAAACAAATCAAAAACACATGTCTAAATGTACCGACCTAGATCCTTCGCTCATTCAAGTTTTTGCAAAAAATGAGAACAAGCCACAACAAGTAAATGTGGTACATAATAATAATCAAGTTGCAGGGATGGTTTTGTTATAACTGTAAACGACCAGGTCACATGATTTCAGACTGTCGGACGCGTTTTTGTTCAATACACAATAGTTCAACTCATTCATATAACCGTTGCTACTCGAGGAATCAACAGACAAACGCTACAAACACGCAACCAGTTGCTAGTGCAAATAAAAAGAAGGGTCCTCAGTACTATAAGAAGAACAACCAAACGGAAATTCTGCACAACAGCAGAAACAACAAATCGTGCTTCAGGTACCTCTGTTCCTGGGCCGTCTAGCCAGAACTCGCAAGGGCAAGCGAATTTTCAGGGTGTGATAAACAAAACAAATACCACGTAGTTCACTCCAAGGGGGAGAGGGCGATGTTGGGTCATCAATATCACATCTTTTGTATCAATAATCAGTTTAATCATTTATCAGATCATTGTGAGACAATTGATTTTCCTATGAAACACACGGCCGAATCAAAAAAAATCTGTGCAAGGTTCCCGTAATTTGCAACAAATTCATGCAATTATTAGTCAAAACGAGTTGCGACCAACCTTACATGCAGTAAATTTGGACCATAAGTCTTCACTTTGTTCTTTGATTCTGGTAGTCCACGTAATATAATGGATTTAAGGACTCATCATTTACTCTTTTCAAATTTCCCTATAGAAAAGTCCGGAATAAGGCTCTCAGGCATTGGGAATAATGAATTAAATGTTGTGGGCGTAACTCATGTACAGTACAAGGTCGGTAAGCGCACGTTAGCCGATACTTTGTCGTTGTACAAAACATTAATATGTATCCCGCAGTAATTATCGGATACCCGTCTATGGGCACTCAAATATTATCTTAGCACCTGCAAAACACGCGTATATCAAAGGGAAATTCTATAGGTCTTCTAATACCCTAAAATCTGTTTTAGATAATAAAGAGACAGACAGAGTTGTCACTTACATTACGGAACCAATCCTGTCTCATGAACCAAGAAATAATACAGGCAACCCAACAGAACTCTCGCTCACAACCTAATATCAGCTTGCACGCAAACCCTCGAACCTAACGTAACTTCAAATATATTAGTGCGTGTTAAAAAGAACCTTGCCAGGATCTGAAACATTAATCCTTTCCGAAACTCTGAAACACACGGATTATCCGTCACACAAGCCGTTTATACAGTCGGCTCACAACAGCAATGTAATATCGAAGTCTGTAATCATTTGAATACCACTTTAGTAATCCACCCAAAAATCAACATATCTTGGATGCCGAAGTTTATAAACATCGCATTCTTTACCGTAGGCTGAGATAAATCACGCTCAATCAGTCGCGGATGAAACCCTTTTGCAATCTATAAAGAACAAATCAATAAAGATATTCAGAAGAAGAAATTCAGCAGAAATTTTTGAATCTGTTAACTAAATATCATGATGTTTTTTTCCACTACGGATGGAACCTTAGGAAAAAAACGGATGTCATAGAGCATCAAATCAGGCTCAAGGACAAACAGAAAGTATCTATGTACCTTCGTACCGACTTCCTATGAAATTTCAGAATGAGATAACAGAGGAAGTAGGTAAAATGTTAAAGGAAGGAGTCATTAGGAAATCAAACAGCCCTTATAATTTTCCGTTAATAGTAGTACCGAAAAAGATCGAACTTGGCGGATATGCGTAGATTTTCGTCGTTTAAACGAAGAAACATCCCTGACAGATTCCAGTACCATGTACCGATGATATCCTATCTTTACTAGGCCAGAATAATATTTCACCAGCCTAGACTTACTAAAAGGATTTCATCAGATTCCGATGGAACAAGAAAGTATCCCATACACTGCCTTCAGCACAGCCAGGGGACATTATGATTTTTGCGTATGCCTTTTGTTTACGTTGTGCTCCTATAACTTTTACTCGTATGATAAACGTCGTGTTTGGAGACTTGTTGGGAGATATCCTACATGCCTACATGGATGACTTAGTAATCTTTTCCAACACATTAGAAGAGCATTTACGCAAATTGGAGTTAGTATTACAAAGGTTAAGGCAGCATAATTTAAGGGTAAAGATAAGTAAGTGTGAATTTTTTTAAAACAGAACTAGTCTATCTAGGTTTTCACGGTTTCTAGTGAAGGTCTTAAAGTCGTCCACGATAAGGTGTCGGCTATCCGTAACTTTCCGATACCTATTAACGTCAAGGGAATACAGCAATTTTTGGGGTGCAGCGGTTACTATCGCCGCTTCATCCGCAATTACTCAATCATAGCCGCTCCCCTAACCGATCTTATAAAAAAGGGCGTAGATTTCGTTATGGTCTGAAATTCATCAACAGGCGTTCGATAAATTGAAGGATGAACTGTGTAGTTCTCCTATCTTGAAATTTCCTGACTTCAATAAGGAATTTTTTCATAGCAACAGACGCCTCAGACCTAGGAGTAGGTGGGGTAATTGCTTCAACAATATGATAGACAGTTTTTCCCTATAGCTTTTTATTCACGTAAACTGAGACCTTCCGAAAGTAAATATGCAGTAATAGACAAGGAAGGGCTCGCTATTGTTAATTCACTCGTGCACTTTAAATTCATAATTTACGGTTATCCCGTTAAGGTTCTCACTGATCATAAGCCCCTAACCGACTTCTTTAAAGGCTTTAGTCACAGCCCCAAGCGAACTCGGTGGCACATGATCATTCAGGACTTTGGCGCGAGGATCGGGTATTTACCTGGGAAAGCAAATATCATTGCTGACGCATTATCACGCAACCCCTCTTCATCTTGTACCGAGCCATTAGCTGAATTAATAGATATCTCAACCTCCATGCCCGTTGTTAAAACTATATCCGAACAGGAAGATCTGGGCTGGAGTGCTGAACTATTACAGACAGAACAAAGAAAAGATCCGCAAATAGAAAAAATCATCATTGCGTTAAATGGAAATCCGAAGGAAAAAGAATACCTAAAGTATAAGCAGCAGAATTATATCCTACAGGAAAATATCCTGTGTAGATCTGTGACGAGAAAACCCGCAACAACACCGCAGTTGAATAACAACCAGTGGTGGTGCCTATCTCACTCATACCCACTGTCTTAAAGTGGTTGCATGAAAATCCACTGCACGGACACCCGGGTTATACCCTAATGTCACAGAAAGCCAAATCCTTATTTTATTGGCATACGATGCTTAGAGATATAAAAAAGCACATAGCAAATTGTCGCACTTGTCAAGAATACAAAGGGCACACGAAGACACCTGTCAGCCTAGGGGCTTACCCCGTGCCAAATCAACCCTTTGAAAGAGTACATTTAGATTTATTAACAGGGTTTTACGAGTCAGACAGAGGAAATAAGCACCTCCTAGTAATATAGACGCTTTGACTCGATATACAGAACTTATTATAGCGCTTAAAACAAAAACCGCGGTTGAGTGCGCTAGGAAGTTTTACGAGTGCTACATTTGTAAACATGGAATTCCACACATCATTATCTCAGACTGCGGGCGGGAGTTCAATAATCATTTCCTTAACTCCTTGTGCGAATTCCTTAGTATAAAGAAAGTCAATACCATGATCTATCACCCAGAGTCTAATGGGCTAGTGGAAAGGGCAAATCGTAAGGTTTTAAACATTTTAAGGGCCACCTAAGGGGGGCAGATCCCAACTGGGACATTGCCATACCTGCGGTACTAAGCACACTTAATCACTCGTATCACGTGTCTATTAAATGACACCGCACGAGGCACGTACGGTATCGCCCGGCCCGAACGCCTTTTCACATCTTAAAGCCTACAACTAATTTATCAAATCCTCTAAAGGATGTTATGGATGCAAGCATAAGTCGATATAATATAATTCGTAAGAATTTAGAAGCACAGATCCTAATGAAAAAAATCATGATAAAATAGCTAGCCAACTAGAACATATGCCGTGGGCGATCAGGTATACATACAAGTATACGTGCGTAAAGGTTAAATTATAAACTGACACCTAAGTTTGAAGGCCCGTTTAACATTTTAGAGAATTTAACGGCCAATAGAGTTAGGTTCAAAATGTATCCAAACCCACTGATGTGAGAATAGTCCCATTGGCACATATCAGAATCTAAAGAAAGGTAGATGGATGTGAGGGAAAAAATGGTTGTATTTATGAAACTTGTATAATAATTTATATATATATCTATTAATCATATTGTATGTAAACCTATTCTTTTACGCGAGTTTATTACATCTGTTTTACTCATTGCAGGTTTTCAAAAATGAATCTGTTATTGTTGGGAGTGATATTGTGTATTCAGACATCTTTGTTGTATGGAAAGAGTGTTAGGACTAAAGACATAGAATTTAATCATGGCTCGATTATCGAGAGAAATCGATGATGTATTCATCGTGTCAAGTAATATTGTTATCGAGGTAGTATGCACGCCATTTTCTTACCTGAAGATGACGTCCTTAACTTAAAGAAATGACCTGATGAGGTTTGGTATTTCCCTTAAGGAAATGCATGAACTAATTTTCATGCTAGCTCAGAGATTTCACTAGCTCAAACGCTAAGCGTCGCAGAAATGTTGTCTTATGACATACAAAATAAAACCGCCGAGGCAGAAGAACTCGCTCGTGACCTGCTGATGTGGTCTGTGCGGCACAATACTGTTGAGCGTCGCAACCCGCTTACCCCTTCTAGCTGGACTAAACATCTTAGGATCAGTTGCGAATCTAGGCTTAGGAATCTCAAATCGCCTCAAGATAAATAATCAAAATAAAAGAATTGAGTTTTTGCAACACAAAACGGAACTGGCCTTATCAGAACTTCGCAGCCAGTTTATCTTCGATCAATCAAATGAATAATATGTTAATGAACATTCAAATAATATCGATCAGGGTCATGGAAGTTCAACATTTGCTGCTACTTTAGCTTACTATAGTTTCGAAAATAGTCATATCCGTGTGAAAATATCACATTTGTTTTATTGAAAAGTCAAAAGATTACGTAGAAGCAATTACGTTAGCAACAAAGGGTGTGTTATCGCCTCACTCATGCCTATAAAAGATCTGACGTTAACTTTAGAAAACGGACGGGAGAAGCTAGGTTATATTCTTTATTTTTTGGATGCCCCATAAAGTAGAATTTCTATTATAGCCTAATATCAGTCCAGCGTAGAAATTATAGAATTTATGATCACGATTCCTTTTGATTCTTCCGATGCTTGGCAATCATACAAAATAGCACCGTTTCCTACTTTTATGACGAATAACTCAAATCCAGTAATATCCAATTTAACAGGGCATGTACTGATTTCTTCTGATAAGAAATCATTTACAGTCTTAAAGACTTAGATAAACTCACTCACTGTTCAGAAGCCCATGAATAATAAAATTTGTACAGCTGACTCTTTTGAATTCTATCCTATATCAACGGATTCATGTGAGTTAGACATAGTGCTAAACGGCTCTCTCTCTCATACAAGCGAAGGTTGTCTGGGGAAACTTTATCCTTTTTCGGTAATAAATTCAATTACAGGAGAAATAATGGTTCCTGGATCCGTTATGATAAGGCCTGATTCGACGTCGTGTGTCCCCGGACATCCACCGCCCATGCCCCTATCTTCGTAGCAGCCGATGGTTGTACGGGGACATCTACAAATTATACCGTCAGAGGGGTCAACACGATAATACGTGAGAAGGCGTATTTCGCGAACTACACGTGGGCTACAACAATCATCCCATCACTACCTCTCCCATACAACGCGCGAGTAGCTCATCGTCTGTCGCAACTGGCTGAGATGACCCACGCGTCATCGACTTATGCAGGTGGAGAACATCTTCGCTACTACATTCTGCTAGCCGTGTTCAGCGTGACGGCCATATTGGTTATCGCCGTCACATCTTTGCTTGGCGTAGGCTGAGGCGTAAACAGAAGGATCTCCAAGGGACGTACTGGGCCCGTCTGGATGACGTACCCGTTAAACTCAAGTCTTTTGCGTTTAGGGCCGCCTGAACCTGGCCACTTCAGTTCGTGCCTAGGGAATTGTCTGGAATTGTGTTGTGTGTGAAAAGCGGTCCGTATGCTGGCAACAATGTAGGACAAGAAAGACTCACGCCTTTGCATTTTGAACAGTTAAAATATCTCCAGGGCACCTAATAAATCATTATAGCCCAATATTATACATTAATATATTCCTAAAGGTATTTTTCGGGCACCTAATAAAATATCAGCCCTATATATTTGAATTTCTGCAGAATTACATTGTTATACTATTTATACAATTATATTTATCTATTATAAAGAGTGACAAGTACTCTTTAACTATTATCCATGATCATGCTATAATCATTATTTAGTAACCATTATTCTTAATCAGGTTACCTGTTATCATATTAATCATGTATACATGTTTTGATTTTTACCATTTTATTATTTTGGGTACATAATCATTATTATTACCAAACATGGATCTATATTTTCCATGCATTTATCTTTGTTTATGAATATGTCAACAAGGGTATGTAACAGAATCTTTTTGTGCATTTAATCACTTAGTATGTTACGAGCACGCTCCTATGAACAATGTTTAAAGTAATTTTTTTTTGTTATTCAAGGCTTGAATAGGTAGCAGACCGAGCCTAATGTAAGAATTACATTATATATATAAACCAGTGACCTGGGGTCATGGCATTAGGAGGGTTCTACGTGACCAAAGCACACCTTAGATTACGCTATGCGTTGTCTGCAGTAGCCTGATCTAGCTCAAAGCTTTGTCAACATTTTTATGTTATGATAACTTTGCACAACAACTTCCATGGAAGAGGTTGACCTGTTAACCTACGCCGGAAACTTGTAACTTCCGAGCCGGCGAACTACGTATGTGTTTTTTATATGAATTGCTGAGATAGCTAATGTTCCGCTATCGACGCGATGCTTTAGAATGGCAGTTCGAAGCCAAGAGTCAAACATATCGGTCGTCCGTAACCGAGCTGCATCTCCTAGTATGGAGTTACAGAATAAAGTTGTTACTTTGTGCAACTAGCCTGTTTGAATCATCTCCTCTAGACAAGAAAGAACCTCTACTAAGATATCCAAGGGAGATGAGAGGAACCAAACATTACTTACGGACAACAGCCGTAAGGAAAAAACAAAAAGTCTATCGCCAAGCGATCAGACATTAGATATATATATATATATATATATATATATATATTTTGTATATATATATATATATATATATATATATATATATATATATATATATTTGTATATATATATATATATATATATTGTTTTTTTTGTGTAAGCAAAAAATCTAACATTCTAGTAATATTCAATCATTTATCTTCATTTTGAAACAAATTGGAAGTCTGTAGCACAATATTTTGATTTATGGTGAATTTTTTAAAAAAAGTTTCCTCCCTTTGCGCACGGATTCTCCGCCGCAAATCTCCGAAATGCTTACATCACATTCTCGTAATATTTGCTCAGTTTCATATTAGCCGTTTCGTATATATGGAAATGTGCACAATTTTATGTCGAATACAACAAAAAATAATCCATGGTTATAGCTTTTTTCATTTTTGGAATATTTGCATATAAATGACAATAAATAAAAAAAATAGACGTTCGGTCAACTTTGACTCGACCGAAATGGAAGAAAAACGCAATAGTAAGCTAAAACTCTTACAGTCTAGTAATATTCAATCATATATCTTCATTTTGAATTAAATTCGAAGTCTTTAGGACAATATTTTGATTTATGGTGAATTTTTGAAAAAAACTTTTTCCTACCCTCTGCACGCGGATTCTCCGCCGCAAATCTCCGAAATGCTTACGTCACATTCTTATAATATTTGCTCCATTTCATATTAGCTGTTATATAGAGTTTTATATATGAAAATGTGCGCAATTTTATGTACAATACAACAAAAAATTATTGAAGGTCGTAGCTTTTCTCATTTTTGAAATACTTGCATATAAATCACGATAAATAGAAAAAATTCTACATTCGGTCAACTTTGACTCGACCGAAATGGTCAAAAAACACAATTGAAAGCTAAAACTCTTACAGTCTAGTAATATTCAATCATTTATATTCCTTTTGAAACAAATTCAAAGTCTCTAGCACAATATTTCGATTTATGGTGAATTTTAGAAAAAACTTTTCCTTTCCCTCCGCACACGGATTCTCAGCCGCAAATCTCCGAAATGCTTACGTCGCATTCTCGTAATATTTGCTCCGTTTCACAAAGTTGTATATATGAAAATGTGCGCAATTTTATGTAGAATATAACAAAACATAATTGAAGGTCATAGCTTTTCTCATTTTCGAAATATTTGCATATAAATAACGATAAATTAAAAAAAATTTACATTCGGTCAAATTTAACTCGACCGAAATGGTAAAAAAATGCAATTGTAAGCTAAAACTCTTACAGTCTAGTAATATTCAATCATTTATCTTCATTTTGAAACAAATTGGAAGTTTCTAGAACAATATTTTGATTTATGGTGAATTTTTGAAAAAAACATTTTTTCATGTCCGTTGCGTTACGAATTCATGCATCATTTTGTGATAATATTTTCTCTATGTTGCTTTGATCGTTTTACAATGTGTTATATACCAAAATGATCGCAATTTAGTGTACAATACAACAAAAAAAATTAACTCTTTAGCTTTAACCGTTTTGCTCACAGCGCGATTTGTATACAATTATATATGAAATTTTTTTTGCGCTGTCATATATCCCAATATTTATATATGACAATGATATTTTTTCTCATTTCTGATGATTGCATACTAAACTTCAGGCAATGACAAAATAAGGAGCCAAAAATGAACTCTTAATCTTGAAAACTAAGCGTGCTGTGATTAAAAAAAAAAAAAACATTTTTTCCGCTTCGGCACTCATGCCCGAAGCCTGCCGGCATACGGGAGACAATTTTTAAAATACTGCTTCGGCGTTTAAGGGTTAAGGAATAGTCTGGGTACAAGTATAATTACTAATTTGTTTGGTCATGATTCAACATACGATGCCTGTATGTTAAATTACCATTGCATCATAAGAGTTTTCAATTATGTAATGTTATTCGTTGAATCTCTTTCCAGGCAGTCCCTGAATATCGGCAGGTCTGTTTTCGGTGGGGTACAGAGAGGGAAAAATCACCATTAGTTGCAACTCAGCAATTTATGGAACTGAGTTTCAGTGAATGGCGCCTCTGTCAGGTATGCTATGGCCTCCATAACTCTCGTTATCAGCACCTTATGATGCCGATACGAAACTCAGCCCGTTATGGTGCCATAAAACGCCAATTTTTTTGGCGCTAGGCAAGCGTCATTAAACCAGATCGCCATTAATGAAGTCTGCAGATAACCAGAGGCTGCCTGTAGTATTTTGAAGTTGTACTAAATTTTATGCTTCACACATTCCTAGCAACAACTAAATTTTATGGCTGAGAGTAAAGTCATAGACAATATCAATGTCTAAAATTTTGCCAAACTTTGTTACTTATTGTTAATTTGTTAACCATCTCGGCTTACAATTTTATTTTATAACTTTCCATTTACATATACCAAAATACAGGCAACTCAAGCCTCCCACCCTCTCTCACAACTGCCTTCAAGGAACTAATCCTATAACGCCCTCTGTTCACCCGACTACTTGCGTACCTGGTTTTGCAGACACGCTGAGAAGAAAGTCTGCCCGAGAGCAGATTAGATAGCGACCATATTGAAATCACAGCGAACACCTAGCCGCATATTGGAGGTGAAGAAAGAAGGATGCTCCACCTATCAAACCTTCAATGAGGTATTAAATAGGCTCAACGTGAGACAGACGTGTTTAGACCCCTTAAGGACTCGCCTTGGACACTTGCTCTCTGGGCCATGTACCCTATCGGTGAAAGTGACTATTGATTTTCCCAAGTTACCTCATTGTGCCCCTAGCGTATCCCTCTCCCCTTTGGCGCCTCACTAAGGAAGACACCTAGAATCTCCTGCAGAAGGTACGTGCAATTCCAGGTTATTAGCAGTCAGACGACTCATATCTTCAACTTATTTCCTCTTCCATTTCTACAGCGAAACCTGCGTTAATTTAATATTCATGCATTGTTTTGGGCCTTCAGCCAGAACTGTAAATCAGTAATAAGTGTCCTGTTTCATGATAGTATTTGTGAGATCGAGGGCCAGGTACCCTTCGTACATTACCCTCAATTCGGCCAAGTGTCAATTACAATCTGGTCATTCCAACTGTTTGCACTGCAGGCTGTGGTAGAGTCGTCATGAAATTTGGCTTTCACTGCATGTGTGCTCCAGTGGGAACCCTTTTCCCCCACTCCATATTTAGTCGCTCCACGTCTCTGAGGACTCGGACCTTCGTTCAACTATTACAAGATCTTTATTTGCAAATGCAATCTTGTTACAGGGTTCTTACATCACCCTTTGCTCACTTGGTATGATCTTTCTGATATAAATATTAGTGTCAATACAGTAATTTAGCTTTCTCCCAGAGTTTATCTTGATATTACCCAATTTGAAGTTGGCTTTCAGCCCAAATCTTAGCATACAACTCTGCAATAGGTCAGGCTCATGTCAGAGTTAATCAACCAATATAATCATTCCATTGTGCAGTTAATAGCAGATCAATAAATGAAATAACCTATCTTCAATACTATGTATGTCCATACAGTACACATTTAAGAAACTTTTATATCCTGGCATATCATTATTGACTCTGTATTACCCCAGGATCCTGCAAAAACAAAATATTCCCTTAAATGCCACTGAAAATAATGAAGGTACGCTATAATTCTGCTTTGCAAAAAGCTTAGGAAAGCTAGTTTAAGCTTGAGCTCATAGTTATAGAAGCTACCTAAGCTAAAACACAAGGAGAATGTGTGTTTTTCTCAAAAAAAAAAAAAAAAAAAAAAAAAAAAAAGCTCATAAGCCTTCTAATACCCGTATAGCTTTTACCCTTAGCTCCATAAAAAATTTCTAATTTCTTATGCATAAGCCACAAACTGCCTTACCTTTTGCTACCATGTACAGTTCACCCAAAAATATACATATGCACGGACCCATGCAAAACATACAGCCTTTTAAAGGAACATAGCATAACAAAAGTGACACCAAAGCAACAACACAACCTTAAAAGGAATAACATTTCTCAACAATTTCACTTTTATACACAAACTTAAGACTTATGAGCCCAGGATACATAATCCATTATGAAGGCTGAAAACTGGAAATAATGTAGTAAAATAGGATAAAATTGCCATGTAAACTTATCACATCATAAAGGCATGACCATAAAAAACAAATATCACAATGATGACCCTTTAATCAGAACTATATTCAAGACATTTACAAAGAATAACTCAATAAGGTGTAAACCTATCATAAGTGTATGTACTCAAGTCTCCTATTAAAAACAGGGACAGATCTTAAGGTTGGAAGGTATCTCCAATTACTCCAGCATACCTTTATCTTTCACAAGTAAGTATATCTTAGTTTTACCAGACCACTGAGCTGATTAACAGCTCTCCTAGGGCTGGCCTGAAGGATTAAATATTTTTACGTGACTAGGAATCAATTGATTACCTAGCAACGGGACCTACAGCTTATTGTGGAATCCGAACCACATTATATCGAGAAAGGTATTTCTATCACCAGAAATAAATTTCTCTGGTTCCGCGTTGGCCGGGCCGAGAATCGAACTCGGACCACCGAATTAGCAGCCGAATGCGAAGTCCACTCGGCCAACGTGGGACTTTTATCTTTCACAAACGTCACTAATTCATTTTTAAGCACATAAAAAGGTGTAAATATTATAATTTGTGAGGTCTGTGCATGTGAAGGAATTTACTATTCATGTGTTGTGTGCATGTGTGAAATAACACAAAAAAATGCAAACAAAAAACAAACATGAATACATGTACTAACATGAATAAATTCTATCACATCAACATGATTCATATACAAATTCATTCATAATATGGCTACGTTTGGCAAACGCACTACACGGATAACATGGTAGAGGTGGCTTGATATCGATTCTAATTACAAATACCTGAGTTCGACAGTGATTTGTAGGTGGGAGTCAGTATCAACTTATACCTCCTGTGAAGCACAGCACTGCACATATACAGTGGAAACCCCTGTACTATTTGCATTCTCGGGATTCGCAGATTCACCTATTTGCGGATTGTTCTATGGAACCTATCTAAAAATTATTCACGGGAGGAACTCATTTTGGGGGTTTTCTGTGGAACATATCCATAAAATTATTTGTGGCTCCCTACTATTCTCAGATGTGAATTTTTTTGTACAGCAATATTCTGTATTTTCATATTATTTAAAATGTGTGGCATTAAATATAATAATGATATTAAATCATATGGGTACTTATTGGTGATGAATGTTGATTATATATGACGATGATATTAATTATGCAGTCTGATGAATGACACTGAAGATAAAGATTGCACAGCAAAGTAGAGGAGTTACATCTCCTTTGAGGGTACCTCTTCACCTTATTCAGGAGAAGCCTCGTCAAGGATTTCAGGAGGCTGCATCATATGGAGGTACTTGCACATTCTCACGAAGGTGTTATGTTAGGGCTTCAATAGTTCACTAACAGTACTGATAAAATTTGTGGTTCCTTAAAGTTTTCAAACATCCTTAATACAGCATTGGAGCCCTATAATCAAGCCCTCACAACCACGAAGAAGCAAGAACAGCAGATGCCAATCACCAAGTTCATTACACTTACGTAGGACCCTCCAAAGCCTCCCCAAACCCTTGAAGTAGTGCCTCTCCAATCGCTTGAGAAAGTTCCTCTTGAATCGCCTGAAAAAGTACCTCCCAAATCGCCCGAGTCAGTGCCTACCGAAGCACCTCCTGAAGGTGAAGAGGCACCTTCAGAGAAGATGTAACTCCTTTTGCTTACCTGTGCAGTCTATTTTCCTCATCATTCATCAGACTGCACAGCTAATTCATCATCATCATCTTTAATCAACATTCATCACAGGTGAGTACCCTATTTACTTATGTTGTGCTATGCATTTCAGGGACTGCGAGTCATCGTTTTTCTCAAATATCTTTCAAACTATGTAATTATTTGATTGAAATGGTACTTTAACACAGTGTACAAGACACCTTGCCCTAATTTTTGGTAATAGACCACATTGTCAAATGGTGTGAGTTATGGCGTTTACTCGACTTACAAGGTGTTGCCAATCATTGCCAACCTATGCTTTCGAACGTGCTTTACTCCCATCCCGTCCCTCCCTACCTCCGTCCCTCATCCTTCCCCTCCTCATCCCTCCCACAACCCACTTTCCTGGCCTTTATGTCCTCCCCCCCCCACCCCACAGGAAAACATGTTGGTTTTTGTAGAATATGTGTTCATTAAATTATTGTTATTGTATTTTCTTCAATTATATAAATGGGAGTAGGCTAGAGGGTATGACGTATGACCGTCACCCTGTTCACCACGGTCTCCTCACTTCCCCTAGATCCCCCAAGTAGGAGCAGCTTTGTCTACTTCCTTAATGCTCAGCAGGTGAATTGCTGTAAAGGGAAAGGGAAAAAAAAAAAAAAAACAGAAAATAGATATAATTTTGGGGGAAACTACTATCATAATTTCATTGTATATCTCTGTTTATTATCACAATACCATTTCGTTTCTACTAATCTAACACTAGTAATAAGGACGTAATTCTTGTACCTTACTGAGTTTAGTGAATGAGTTGAGTTTCTTGCCTCTTGAGTTATATTACTTATCATTAATGTAAGAATTACCTATTACCCTTTTTTCAAGCATTTAACATACAGGTTTTTTTTTTTTTAAGGTATCCAGTTTTTGTCTAATTCATAATCAGTTAAGAAATCAATTTTCTTATGTCTTTCACAGGTTTGTATCTGTTTTGTAGCATCACAAACTATTATAATTGAAGAGTCGCTCGATTTTCATTCCTTGATGACAACAGACCAAAAATGCTGGTGATATATATTTATCAAGAGATTGCATAACTTATATAATCTGAATATACTTGTTGCTTATGAATTTGAATAATAGGAATTCTAAAGTCTACCTTAGTTCACAAGTGCATCTCAAAGAAAATGGAGATGTTTACTTTATTATTACCCCATGACAATCAGGTAACCCAAATTAAGTCACAGTTTAACCAACAATCCAGTATATAATTAACGCTATTATTTAGAGTGGTAAAGGAATTATGAAATCAGTCTCTCTCTCTCTCTCTCTCTCTCTCTCTCATGTATTAACCCTTAAACGCCGAGCTGGTATTTCTGAAAGTGTCTCCCGTATGCTGGCGGCGTTCAGGAGTGACCGCCGAAGCAGAAACAATGTTTTTTTTTTCAAAAAATAAAAGCACGCTAAGTTTTCAAGATTAAGAGTTCATTATTGGCTCCTCTTTTTGTCATTGCCTGAAGTTTAGTATGGAACCATCAGAAATGTAAAAAAATATCATTATCATATATAAATATTGGAATATATGACAGCGCGAAAAAAAATTTCATATATAATTGTATACAAATCATGCTGTGAGCAAAACAGTTAAAGCTAATGAGCTAATTATTTTTTTTTTGTATTGTACACTAAATTGTGATGATTTTGATATATAACAAATAGTAAAACAATCAAAGCAACAGAGAAATTATTATCACAATATGATGCATGAATTCGTAACGCGAGGACGTAAAAAAAAGTAGTTTTAAAAAATTCACCATAAATCAAAATATTGTGCTAGACACTTCCCATTTGTTGCAAAATGAAGGTAATTGATTGAATATTACTAGACTGTAAGTGTTGTAGCTTACAATTGCAATTTTCGACCAATTCGGTCGAGTCAAAGTTGACCAAAGGTTGAAATTTTGGCACTTAACGTGATTTATATGAAAATATTTCAAAACTGATAAACCTACAACAATGGGTTGTTTTCTGGGCTCAGCTCGTGTCGGCCTATGAAAGGATCCTTAATATCATTCTTTCTAGGCAAAATTAATCTAAAATTACCAGAGAAAAACAAAATTAAGAAAATGTCAGTAAACTGACTCGCTCACTCTTTAAAAGAAGTGTCAGTATGAGAAAAGGGGCGAGTGAGAACACTACCACGAGACATTCACCAATTAGACCTTCCAATCAGAATCCCCACAAGAGAGAGCTGATACTAACGGGCGATGCGGCCGCTACTACTACTACTAGGGGACGCCACGGACAGCAGCGCCCCTAGCGGTCATCCTTAATTATTAGCGCCAAGCGTCGTACGCATTTTCTTGCTTGTGTACTATTTTCTGGATTTACCTCATCATCCGTTATGGAACGTGCTGCCATCGCAACGGCTAAGTTAAGTGCCTCATAAGTAGTGTTTTACCGTATTTTAGTCTTCCAGGAACCAGTATTTTCCTTCTAATAGGTCATATACGGTTTCCCGGTCGACTCGTGGCGGCGCCATGCTGCCTCATTAAGAATTCCCGGTCTTCCATACTGGGACTTCTTATACTTATGGGCTTACTATATCACGTTCGTTTTTACATCGCCTTTTAAGCTAGGTTAGCCCATTTACCATTTCTCTTAGTTTGGTATTTAGGGCTATTCTGTGTTCTAGCCCAGCATCCCGGCTCTTGCTCTTCATCGGCTATCGCTGGCTCCGAGTAGGCTTCTGTTCCTCGGAACAGTTTGCCCCCTCCTGGGCTTCTTTTTCTTCTACTAAAAGTGTCTTTTCCATCTTTACGATGTAATTTTAGTTCTATTTAGGGTGTTAGGCTAGCCTAGGTGCTTGTCCCATGTATTGGTACAGCCTGGTTCACGTGGCCCTTTCACGGTTGTGTTGATCGGCGGCTTAGGCCTCTTGCGTCACGTGTTCCTTCGCACCTTACCCTTCCCCTTCCCTCCCTACCAGGTATAGGGAGGGGTCTGGGGGACCCTTGGTTGCCCATGACAACCTCAGTTGCCTTCCTCCCTCCCTCTCTGAGGAGGCCAGGGGTTCTCCCCAGCTGGGGTATAGGGCGACCACTTATCGGTGGGTACCGGGTCACCAAGCGGGTAGTTTGTTGGGACGGGGAGGAGTAGGCACCCCCCCCCCCTCTCTCTCTCCCGCCGTGTTACGCCGAGAACCCTCCCCCCCTCCCCAGTTGCTCAGCCACCTTTCCCCACTATAACGAACGGAGCCTTCCGCCGCAGCCGGGGCACCTTTGGTTATAGATTGCTGGCTCCGCCAGCGGGCGGGGTGGTCACTACTAGTGGTCTATTGCTTGCCTACTATATCCTTACCTTTCTCCCCCGCTACCGGAAGGGAGCTTGCTTCTTACCCGGGCACTCTTCTAGTAGACGGGGGGGAAAAGATTTGATAATTATTTTGTTATTTTTAAGGATATACCCTAGTTTTACGATGAATTCTATAATTATATTTATTTATATGTATACCATCTCCGCCGTTGTCCGTCGTGGTTTCATTTTCACCACCACACCTGGTTGGATTCTATCTCTTGTCTCCGACGTAGCCTTGGACAAACCAACCATCTTACTACCACACGTATTATGGCGGGCTCTGGTTTAATCTAACTTTCTCGCTCTGGCACCAGCGGAGCAATTGTTAGGCTGTAAGTGTTCTCCTGATTACTTATGTATCTTTCCACTTACAGGCTACCAACTGTCAGGTCCTTGGGTGCAATGCAACGTTATACGACCCCTGCGCCCACGATGAGTGCAGGTCTCACGCTCCGTGTGCCACGCCTTACAACGACATGATCGTCTGGCACCCGGAAGCCTGCGCCATCTGTTACGACCTGGTCAGTCAGCTGGTGGAGGGGGTAAGTCGATTATAGACTTTTTTTATCGTTTTACTAACAACACTTAGTCATAAGCTTGTTAACCCCGCTCCGCCATTAGAAGCTTCATTTCGCCTTCTCTTTCAGGCTGCCGGTGTGAGGGAAGTCGCCCTAGCAACCCTGAAAGCGTGGGTGGGCGGCTTCGGGAAGAACGCCGCCAAAGGCCAGCCTTACATATTGGACAAGAAGCTGGCCGTTCAGATCTTCCCCGGTGGCAAGTCAACAGGGTATGTTGACCCATATCTGCAGCCCCTCTCATAGCCTCCATCCAGCAGGAGATGCAGCAGTCTTTCGGGTCGTGGCCACGCAAGAGACGGTCCGGACGTCGCAACCTTGGACCTTAATATTGAGCCTATGGCGGTAGGTGCTGAGGATTTGTTGGTTGAGGTAGGTGTGTCGGGTGCCCAAGGTCTTTCCTTGGGCGCTCCTGGATCTTCTCCTGTCCCTTCTTCTACTGCTTCTTTCCAAGGCTTTTTTGGGATCTGAGATCCTACCCTACCCGCTCTCCCGCTCTCTCTGTACCCCCAAAGGTGAAGGGACAGAG
>NC_087205.1:37912350-37965718 GCF_015104395.2 Macrobrachium nipponense
TACAAGGTTGGTTGGTGTCTTAGGCTATGCTCCGCTGACGGCGGGGACAAGAGATAAGAATCCAACCAGGAGTGGTGGTAAAAGGAAACCACGACGAAAAATGGCGGGGTGGGGATGGTAAGCATATGAATAATAAAATTAAACAAATCATCGTAAAATTAGGGTATATCCTTAAAATAACAATAATATCAAACCTTTCTCCACCCGTCTACTAGAAGAGTGCCGGGTAAGAAGCAAGCTCCCTTCCGGTAGCGGGGAGAGATGTAAGGATAGTAGCAAGCAAACCGACCACTAGTAGTGACCACCCCGCCCGCTGCGGAGCCAGTAATCTATAACCATTCGTTATAGCAAAGGGAAGGTGGCTGAGCAACTGGGGAAAGGGGAGGAGGGTCTCCGCGTAACACGGCGGGAGAGAGAGGGGGGGGGTTGGTTGGCCTACTCCTCCCCGTCTCAACAACTACCCGCTCGGAGACCCGGTACCCTATGAGTGGTCGCCCTATACCCCCCGCTGGAGGAACCCCTGGCCACCTCAGAGGGAGGGAGGAAGGCAAACTGAGGTTGTCATGACAACCAAGGGGTCCCCCAGCGCCTCCCTATACCTGGTAGGGAGGGAGGGAAAGGGGAAGGGTAAGGTGTGATGGAACACGTGACCGCAAGTGGCCTAAGCCGCGAGCAACACAACGTGGGAGGGCCACGTGAACCAGCTGTACCAAACCATGGGACATGCACCTAGGCTAGCCTAACACCCTAAATTAATAAAATTACATCGTAAAGATGGAAAAAAAGACACTTTTAGTAGAAGAAAGAGAAGCCCAGGAGGGGGCAAACTGTTCCGAGGAACAGAAGCCTACTCGGAGCCAGCGATAGCCGATGAAGAGCAAGAGCCGGGATGCTGGGCTGGAACAATAATAATAGCCCTAAATACCAAACTAAGAGAAATGGTAAAGGGGCTAATCTAGCTAAAACTTGATGTAAAAAACGATGAACGTAATAAAGTAAGCCCATAAGTATAAGAAGTCCCAGTATGGAGGACCGGGAATTCTTAACGAGGCAGCATGGCGCCGCCACGAGACAACCGGGAAACCGTATATGACCTATTAGAAGGAAAATACTGGTTCCCGGAAGACAAAAATATAGTAAAACATTACTTATGAGGCACTTAACTTAGCCGTTGCGATGGCAGAACGTTCCATATCGAAGAAGATAATAAATCCCGTAAAAGGCACAGCACAGAGAAAAAATGCGTCTGGATGCTAGCGCTAATGATTAAGGATGTCCGCTAGGGGCGCTGCTGTCCGTGGCGTCCTCTAGTAGTAGTAGTAGCGGCTGCATCGCCCGTTGGTATCAGCTCTCTCTTGTAGGGATTCTGATTGGAAGTTCTAATTGGTGAATGTCTCGTGGTAGTGTTCCCACTCGCCCCTATCACCATACCGACACTTCTTTTTAAGAGTGAGCGAGTCAGTTTTACTGACATTTTCTTAATTTTGTTTTTCTCTGGTAATTTTAGATTAATTTTACCTAGAAAGTATGATATTAAGGATCCTTTCATAGGCCGACACGAGCTGAGCCCAGAAATCGAAATATTGTGCTAGAGACTTCCAATTTGTTGCAAAATAAAGGTAAATGATTGAATATTGCAAGAATGTAAGATTTTTAGCTTACAACTGCGTTTTTCGACCATTTCAGTAGAGTCAAAGTTGACTGAAGGTTGAAATTTGGGCACTTATCGTTATCTATATGAAAATATTTCAAAACTGATAAAACCTACAACCATGGGTGGGTTGTTTTTAATTATATTCTATATGACATTGCGCACATTTTCATATATAAAACTTTATGTAAAGGCTAATATAAAACGGTGCAAACATTATGACAATCTGACGAAAAAATGTCTGATTTTTTCGGAAGAGTTACAGCGCGGACGTAAGGAAAAAGTTTTTTTTTTTTTTTTTTTTTTTCAAAAATTCACCACAAATCAAAATATTGTGCTAGAGACTTCCAATTTGTTACAAAATGAAGGTAAATGATTGAATATTACTAGAATATAAGAGTTTTAGCTTACAATTGTGTTTTTCGACCATTTCGGTCGAGTCAAAGTTGACCTAAGGTTGAAATTTTGGCACTTATCGTTATTTATATGAAAATATTTCAAAACTGATAAAAGCTACAACCACGGGTTTTTTTTTTCTGATGTATTCTGCATAAAATTGCACACATTTTCATATATAAAACTTTATGTAACGTCTATTATAAAACGGTGCAAACATTACGACAATCGGACGAAAATGTTTCTGATTTTTTCGGAAGAGTTACAGCGCGGACGTAAGGAAAAAGTTTTTTTCAAAAATTCACCATAAATCGAAATATTGTGCTAGAGACTTCCAATTTGTTGCAAAATAAAGGTAAATGTATTACTAGAATGTAAGAGTTTTAGCTTACAATTGCGTTTTTTTACCATTTTGGTCGAGTCAAAGTTGACCGAAGGTTGAAATTTTGGCACTTATCGTGATTTATATGAAAATATTTCAAAACATAAAAGCTACAACCATGTGTTATTTTTAGTTGTATTCTACATAAAATTGCACACATTTTCATATATAAAACGTTATGTAACAGCTAATATAAAACGGTGCAAACATTACGACAATCTGACGAAAAAATTTCTAATTTTTTCGGAAGTTACCACGCAGACGTAAGGAAAGTTTTTTCAAGAATTCACTATAAATCTTAATATTGTGCTAGAGACTTCCAATTTGTTGCAAACTGAAGGTAAATGATTGAATATTACTAAAATATAGGAGTTTTAGCTTACAAAGGGATTTTGACGAAGGAAAAATCTATTTCTGGGCAAGGGCCCGTGTCGCCCAGTGAAATGTCCCTTTAGCACACATTTCTAAGGTAAATTATTGCTAACATACCAGAGAAAAAGCTAAAATGGAAATGTCAGAATATTCTGACTCGCTCACCTTATGTAAAAGGTGTCGGTATGGTTTCTGGGGAGAGTGAAACCACTACCACGGGTCTCTTACCATTTAGATCCATCCTTCTTCGAAATCCCCCTACCTACCTGAGAGGGCCGATGCAAGGCCCGCTCCTAGCTACGACTACTGCCACCACCAGCGCCTCTTCCAGTTATCCTTGGAGTTAGCCTGTCAAGCTTGGGCCCAAGGGTGGGTAACAAAAGGTGGGATTTCACTGGGCGACACGGGCCCTTGCCCAGAAATAGATTTTTCCTTCATCAAAATCCCTTTTCTGGGCTCAGCCCGTGTCGCTTCGTGAAATAGTACCAGAGAAATGGCCACAAGCTTGAATAATGGATATAAAAGATATTGTAAGGATAAAATAAAAAAAACAATTAAAATTAAGTACTATAATGTAAAAGAGCTTATGAACTATAAATGATTATAATACAGACTTAAGATTAATTACGGTAACTTACATTAATCTTAAAGATAAATACAATATCACAAAAATAGAGTTATGTGTGAGTAATCCTAGCATAAAAATAAGGAAAAATGATATTGTTATGATACAATAAAGTTTCATACATACTTACCTGGCAGATATATACATAGCTATCGACTCCGTCGTCCCCGACAGAAATTCAAATTTCGCGGCACACTCTACAGGTAGGTCAGGTAATCTACCGCTGGGTGGCAGGACTAGGAACCATTCCCGTTTTCTAATCAGATTCTCTCTTCCACCTGTCTCCTGCGGGGAGGCTGGGTGGGTCTTCAATTGTATATATCTGCCAGGTAAGTATGTATGAAACTTTATTGTATCATAACAATATCATTTTCATACATTCAACTTACCTGTCAGATATATACATAGCTGATTGACACCCTTTGGTGGAGGGCAAGAGACAGCTAACTACTGACTAGACAGGTAAACAACATATGTTGTAGGTATTTATAGATCTTGGTTCCTCTGTGTTTCTAGACGAAGGGTCGACTTCCTAGCTATTGCATAGGAGTCTGCTTCGTCTCAAGAGCCTTAGCAAGATAGTGATCTGTGGCCAAGAGTTCTTGTGGGTCTACCGATGGGGTCTTATCCACTTACTCGGTCGAGCCTAATTGGCATTTGTCAATGAGTGCTAATCCGCTTATATGACAATATGCCTATGCCTATTGGCATAACTAAGGAGGGCAACACCGATCCCGATCACCTGTTCCTAACATGAGGGTTCGCGCTAGAATTGAAAAAGAGTTATCCCCCAAACTCCTTTCAAACCTCAATAAAATTCACTAAGTTAAAATAAATTCAACTCATTATTGAAGGATCAGTGTCGGCTCCTTATCCCAGCAACGTACCCGCTGACACGTATAAACCAAGAGAGAAGGATCTCTCGTAGGTTAACTTGACGTCCTTCGTGTAATGAGCAGTCAACACATCGTTGCATCTCTCATATGTTAAAGCTAATATGTCTTCCTGACATATTGTTACGAAAAGAACAAGAATTTGCAAAAGCTCGCACTTCATGAGCTTTTAAATTCTCAGCTGTTTGAAGGTATCATCAAGTCACTTATGAAGTGCTTTAGAGATCACCATTGTTTCAAAGAAGACTAGGACTTTCTTTGAACTGGATCTCATCTGGATGAAGCCTAGAGCCTGGCTTGCGCCTGGCTGGCGTTTTGCGCCTGGTTGGCGCCTCGCCCTGGCTGGCGCCTTGGACACTTTTTCCCGATTTGTTCGCCTCTAGCGCACTGCGCCAGGTTGGAGGCCCGCTCCTTCTCCTCATCAGACAATGACAGTGTTCATATTGACTGTTTTTCTCTGGCGTCTTCACGCCTGTTTTGGCATTTGGCGCCTGACTGGCGCTACATTGTCCGAAAGTCCTGAAGATCCACCATCGTTTATCAGGAGACTGGAGAAGGGTGGAAGAAATTCTTTCACTTTGAGCTTTTCCGGCAAGGGGAGGTGATTTTAGTCAGCTACATCCAGTAGACGATAGGAAATCTAAAAGTCCGAGAGAAAAGTCTTCCTCCGAGGAGGATCCTTATTGAATACTTCCGTTGCTAACGAGTTCTCCTCCTACATGTTGATGAGTTTTCTCGTTGCAGAAGCTTCCCTATCCTTGCCCGAAGGAAGGGAAGGAGCCTGAAAGTTTAAAGAGATTCTGAGCTGAAATTGGTAGGACTCCTGATTTCTAGCTCTTTAATGTATCTCTCTGAACCTTTTGGGAAGTAGTTTGAGCCCTCGTCGCGTTCCAAAGACTCTGTCAGTAAACGTTTAAACCTTGTCTTCTGTAGATGACAACGTCAATACATTACCCGGACAACAAAACCTCTATCTGAAAGCGTTGATCCAGGAATAAAAGGCTTTAGTTCTTTTGCCAAACATACTATGCTGGCCAGAACCCATTGCCGAGTCTTCATAGAATTTTATTCCAGATTCTAAAGCCCAAAATTTCACCTGTCCTTTTGATCGTTTAGGACCAGGAGAAACATTTGATGAGGAGCAGTTCCATCTTGACGGAACACGGAATCTGAGGCCCAAATTAGTATCCCATTCTAAGTATAAGATCTCCTACTCTTGTCGTATAGAGGTATTGTATAAGATCCCGAAGATCTTAATTCTCTACTATCTCTAATATTCTTTGTCGAGACAGAGTATATCTTTTTACTGTGTTCATTGATAGCATAAAATACCAAGGTGATTCTTCCCCCTGAAAGGGAAGAAAACCATTATGTGGTTCACAGAGGTATCGGAAGAGGACAGTTTCCCCTTTCCATCTAGCACGATCTGCAGCAACTCTATGTCTTTAACATATTTGAAGGAATTATCAAGCTTCCCTTGAAAAATCCTCTCATTCATATTTACTTCTGGTCAGTCTGCACGCAGACAGACTCAGAGTGGAAAGATTTTCCAGGTCCAATATTTATAATAGATTCCAATAAAATCTCTACTCTTAGAAAAAACCTTCCGACACATGCTGAGAGAAGAACGTGACCTCTGTGAATCCATCCTTTTTATTGCCAAAATGATGCATTCATCTTCTTCTTTTAACGCCTATTCATCTTAATATCTGTTAAGAATATATATAACTAGGGAAAAAAGACTAAAGTTTATTCCCCTATTTAAATTAAAGATGGCGTATCTTGCTACCTCTCTTGTTTCGAGGAAAAGGAAGCAAACTATAAGAAGCTCGTTCGTCTTCTACCTTGCGAAGAGGTCTGTGAATACTTTCCGCAGGTTCTCACAACTCTTTCCAATAAATGTTAAACATACGTTAACAGTTATTATCGTCGATCAAGAAGGTTCTCACGGACGTGCAAAATCCCGCATCGAACGATCGTTACGTTCCATGTCTGTTTCCAAATAGGTTAAATCGTGCTCTGCCGAATTAAAATCCTTTATAATACCGTCACATTGTGGTAAACAGCATTCATCTAGGAAACTCTAGTAAGGATAGTAAGAATTCTGTAATTAACCACGGTGTGTGCATAAGGCTTAACCGTAACCGTTATCTTAAGGTGAATTTTCTACTACATTCTTTCCTCGCCGAGCAGAGAGAGATCCTTAGCAAAACGAATACTATGTTATTCATGTTTGCCTAAAAATCCCCTCAATTCGTGGTTAAGTCCCTGATTGTAGGGGGAATATACGGTGAACCATTCGATCCCTTAGGAGAGAGAGATGTAACCAAACGCTCACGACCGAGAACCGGATGGTACTGAATTGGCGTTGTAAATCCGTCTCGTTCACTGCCTGGCTGCATTCATTCTGAGTTGCCAGTTACTCCCTTCAATGAAGGGATATATAAAAATTATTCTCGAGCCTAAGAAAGCTCTCAATAATGCAAATTTAAGCCAAACAACCTTTGTTAAATACCGAAGCTGAGTAGGTATTGCCAAAACAAACCTTTTAAGCGAAGTCCTTACTAGGAAAATCCTGTAAGGATATAGATAATTCCGTAGCGAACCAGAAAGGCAACTATGGTATGCGTATATGACTTGTCATCCAGTAGTCGTATACAATAAGTCTTCTACGACATTCTTTCCTCTCCGACATGCAGAGAAAGAATGGAAATCTTACTCTCTTTGTTCTTTTCGTCAATAAACCCGAATGAGTATTAGTCGAAAGAGATCGCAAATGACAACCGAGGATTGAAGAGAATCTCTCCAGCTTTTATTATCTTGGAGATAAGTCCGTATTTTACGCCTTTCTTATCTGGAAGAGCCTCTAATCAATGAATGAGAGCTCGTACGAATCTTGTTCAACTTCCAAACGATTGCCCCTCTTTCTGAAAATGGTTGGTTGCATTATTTTTTAGAAGGAGGATGATTTTAATATCCACTTACTATTGAACTAATTCTCACAATTCTGCTCTATATTCCATTCCTCAAGTTGGGAGAAGATTGAGCAACTGGAGGAGAGCGCTTCCTTTCGAAAGGTGAAGGGCTTTTAGCAGTACCGACTCTAACCTGACAAGGGCTACGGCAGCCTGTGCTACATCTTGAGTCCCTGCCAGGAAAAAGCCGAACTTGCTCTTGCCTTTATTGCATTAAGACTATCCTGACAAGGGCGACGGTCGCCTGTGCGACAACTCCCGTCCCTATCAGGAGAAGCCTCGAATGTCTTTCACCTTTCGCCTGGAGGACTCTTGGCGGATGTCAGGCTCTTCTTGTAGGAGAAAGAGCCTGGCGCTAAGCAGGAGTATCTTGCCTAGAATACTCCTGGCGCTTGGGAGAAGTCTCGCGATCAGAATACTCCTCGTGCTCGGAATACTCCTGGCGCCTGGCAGGAGTATCGCGTTCCGAATACTCCTGGCGCCTGGGAGGAGTATCGTGATCGGAACACTCCTGGCACCTGGCAGGAGCATCGCGTTCCGAATACTCCTGGCGCCTAGGAGGAGTATCGTGATCAGAATACTCCTGGATCCTAGCAGACGTATCGCGCTTATAAAGTTTTTCTTGTGCGCAAGGTTCCGCGCGCCTGGAAAGTTCCGCTTATCCGGAAAAAGATTTCCGCTTGGAAAGTTCCGAGCGTCTGAAAGGCGATTCCTCGCCTGGAAAGTTCTGTACATCTGGAAGTTTCCGAGTTATTGTCAAATTCCGCTTATGTGAAATGTTCTGCACATTTGGAAAATATTCCTTCTTGGAAAATTCCAAGAGCCTGGAAGGCGATTCGAATCTGGAATCTTCCGCCTTCTGGAAGGTTCCGCTTGTGCGGAAGGATCCGTGTGCGGAAGGTTCCGCGTGTGCGGAAGGTTCCGATCTCTTGTACACTTGTTCTTGCTTAGAATTCGACAATACTTCCATTTTCGTCCATAGCCCTCCCTTTCTTCTGAATGAGAAGGACTTCCATTTCCGATGAAGATCCTGGTTCATAGTGCTTCAGGCGCTTTGCACCTCTATTCACGCTCTTTAGGTGCTTTGCGCCTCGTTTCAGGCGCTTTGCGCCTTGTTTCAGACGCTTTAGGCGCATTGAGCCTCGTTACCGGAGCTTCATGCCCGAGGAGCTAGAAGCTTAAAAGTTATATATATATATGTGTAAATCACCTTAAACGGAGATCCATATAATTCATTGCGATCAACAAACTATTCTTTATTATCTAATTCGTTATTCTCAGAATAGATATATTTTCATATACACGTACCGATGAGGAATTTATTGAAATAACTATTTCAAACCCCCATGGGATAGAGCCCCCCCCGTCCAGCTGTACGGGGGACGAACCCGGATAGGGCAATGCCTCTACCGCAACTGTTATTGAATGATGTCTTCCTTTCTCCGTCTCTTCTGAGGTTCCGATAGCCAGACGAGATTACCTTGCATCTTCATTTAATCTACGCCGTTGAATGTTTCTTCTCCTTATTCGTCAAGACGATAATAATAAGGGGAACACATTGAATTAGGATGCCTTTCCAATGGCTATCCCTGGCAGTCTGGGACGTCCTACAGAACCTGCCGAGGGGACACCTGATCGGTGGGGATTCCCCATAACCTCCGTACGGCTTTCGACTTTCCTTCTCCTCCGGGCCAGGGAGCTTGGAAGAGGTCTAGGCCTGGGAACGAGACAGAGCCGATCAGACGCACCCTCTATTGCAATGGGGAACACTATAATCACTTCTTACCTTATAATAGCTTGTATCTTGAGCTACATTCCTTTATCTTCAAATTGCAAATGAATTTGTAGTTTCTGTGAAGTAAGAAGGTGATGAGGAAACAACACTACTAGTACTGTTAATATTCTAACTGCTCGTCAGAACGAGAGCTATTAAAGCTTCTAAAGAAAGCGTATCTAGTTCTAAGTTTTTCTGACTTCCTCAAATAGGAAGTTACCTTATTTTCCTCAATCAAATCCTAACATTTATTACACTTTATCAATGAATAAATATTTATATTTCCCTTTCTTGCAAACTATGTAATTGTCTACCGAAAACTTCGGTAGTTACACATCCTCTATTCTTTGAAAACTTCGAAGTTAATTCATTAAAAGTTATTAAAAAGTTATCAAAAGCGTATGCCGAACCACCGATCCAGTACTTCCCTGTAAAAATCGGCCCAGAAGATCGATGGCGATGAAACACGAAAATCAAATCAGGAGGGAAAGTAAACATATGTTTACATTCCCAGCGACAGAGAGAATCTGATTAGAAAACGGGAATGGTTCCTTGTCCTGCCACCCAGCGGCAGGCCGGTAGATCACCTGACCTACCTGTAGCGTGTGCCGCGAAATTCGAATTTCTGTCGGAGACGACGGAGTCGATAGCTATGTATATATCTAACAGGTAAGTTGAATGTATGAAACATCACAACTATGTGCACATATGGCACCTAAGGCATAGAAAAGGCTACGTGGTGGCAGAACCGCAGGAAGGACGTCTTTGAGGCAGGTAGAAAGGAGATCTAGATCTAATTTGTTAATACTACTTAAGCAGTGTCAGGAGATACTGTTTCCCGCTGCCACTGCTGGAAATTTAAGAGCTTCTAAGTACTTGAGGTAGTGACGTTTGAACACTATCGGAGATTTCCAGCCTGTATACTTTTTCAGATCATCAAAATTCATATGTTGAAAATAGTTGAATGAGGTAGCTACTGCCCTAATATCGTGAACCTTAGGGAACGAGTCTGGGTTGGCTTGTTTAATAAAATATAATATCTGCTGCCTAATTCCTTTTAAGGAAATGGTGCCACCCTTTTCCCTCATGAATAAAGGGCCAGAGGATTTTATGGCCGTTCTGGTAAGATATGCTCTTAAGGCAGTAACTGGACATAAAGAAGGGTCCTGAGGAAGGGGGAGAATCTTCCAAGGGGCCCATCTCATTAGTGGATCCTCATTTTTAGCTAAAAATTGACGATCTGGAGAAAGTAAAACTTCTGCGAAGGGAGAAATTCTATATGACCTGAGTCTCTAGATAGAGCCGACAGTTCTGACACCCTGGCTCCTGAGGCCAGACTTAGAAGAAATAATGTTTTCCTCAGGAGGGGCAAAAAGTCACATTAGTTGTTATCAGTATCTGAGGCCAGTTTGAGAACATCATTTAAGAACCATGACACAGAATTAGGATTCTCTGATGGTCTGAGCCTAGCACAGGCTCTAGGGATAGATGAAAAATAAGTCTGTTAGATCTATTTTAAAACCAAACTGGAAGATCTTCTTTAGTGCTGAATTAGTAGTAGTAATAGTACTAGCTGCTAAACCCTTTTCAAATAATGATCTAAAGAAGGAAATAGCCAGGTTGGTAGTCATGGTTTGAGATTCGGTCCCCCTCAGAAAAATGGCTAGTTTTTTAACAGCTGAGTCATATTGGCGAAGGGTCGATTCTCTTTTATCCGATTCTAGGAATAGGATGTTTTGAGGATCGATATCAGCATCCCTTTTTGCTGCGAACTTCATGAAGTCCATAAAGTTAGGGTTTTGAGTTCCTGAGGAAGCGAACAGTCTTCATTTGCACTAGTTGGGATAGTTTGGGATTGGGAATCCGTTGAGGCCGGAGACCCAATTCCAACAGGAGTGGGAACCAGTTGCTCTTGGGCCAATTGGGGGCTACTACAGCGACTCGTCCCTTGAAGGTCCTGAGTTTGCACAATACTTTCAGAAGAAGATTCACTGGAGGAAAGATGTAAATCTTCTTCCATTGATTCCAGTCTATGGCCATGGCGTCCGTAGCATAAGCCAGAGGGTCCAGGTTGGGAGCCACATAGCAAGGAAGTTTGTGATTCGACTCTGTGGCGAAAAGATCCACCTGGAGCCCTGGAATCTGTTGGCAGATCCAATTGAATGAACGCCTGTCCAGGGACCAATCCGACTCTAGTGGGACTGAGCGAGAAAGGGCATCTGCAATCACGTTCTTCACTCCCGCTAGGTGTGTGGAGGACAGGTGCCATTTGTACTTGGCTGCTAGAGAGAATACGGCTATCATGACATGGTTCACATGGCTTGATTTGGAGCCTCCCCTGTTGATGCAGTATACTACTACTGCACTGTCCAACACCAGCTTCATGTGAGATCCCTTGGCTGGTTGAAGTCTTTTCAGGGTGAGGAATACCGGCATAGCTTCCAGTACGTTGATATGGAGCCGGAGGAATGGAAGGGACCAAGTCCCTTGTACCTTTTTGTACTAAGAGTACCCTCCCCAGCCGCTTGGTGAAGCATCCATGTGGATAACTAATGCCGGCGGAGGGAATTGAAGAGGAATTGACTTTGATAGATTCCTGACCTCCGCACAAGGGCGGAGGCATTTGCGCAGTATCACCGGGATAGCGGACAGCTTGTCCCAGGACCTGTTGTTTGCCCTTGAGCGCCAGACGCGGTTTATGTCTTTGAGTTTTGCCTTCAGCAGAACGTCCGTTACTGAGGCAAATTGAGGAGAGCCCAGGATCCTTTCCTGGCTCCTTCGAGATGTCTGTTTGCACTTGAGAAATTGTCTGGTTGCTTTGGCTATTTCTCTTCTCTTTGATGACGGAATTGATAGTGTGTGTGAGTTCAAGTCCCACTGAATGCCCAGCCACTGAAAGTCCGGTGTCAACCTGGACTTGGTCCTGTTTATCTGGAACCCTAAGTGTTCCAGAAACTGGATTACTTTGACCGTTGCTTTGTGGCATTCTTCGATGCTTGTGGCCCAAAAGAGCCAATCGTCCAGATAAGCAACTACCATTATTCCCTGAGACCAGAGTTGTTGAACCACTGTCTCCGCCAATTTCGTGAAGACCCTGGGGGCTACATTGAGCCCGAAGGGCATTACCTTGAAGGAGAATGCCTGGTTCCCTAGCCTGAAACCTAGGTACGGGCGGAAGTGTCTTGCCACTGGAACATGATAGTATGCGTCTGTAAGATCGATCGAGGTGGTGACGGCCCCACGGGGAAGTAAGGTCCGCACCTGCGAGATAGTCAGCATTTTGAACTTGTCGCAACAAATGAATAAGTTTAGACGGGATAAGTCTAGAATTATTCTTCGTTTGTTTGAGCCTTTCTTTGGCACGCTGAACAAGCGACCTTGAAACTTTAAATGCCTGACTTTTGGCACGACCCCTTTCTGAAGGAGTTCTTGGGCATACTCTACCAATTCCGCTGTTGGTTGTTGATAGAAGATTTTGGATGAAGGAGGGCCTTTGGTCCAGCTCCATCCTAGGCCTCTGGACATAATGCTCTGTGCCCAGCTGCTGAACCTCCATCTGTGATGAAAGAGGAACAGTCTCCCTCCTACCTGAGGGTTCTCACTGGCTCGGGGCAGGGCAAGACCCACGCCCTCCTCGTAAGTGCTTCCCTCGGCTGGATGCTCTTCCGCCGCCTCTCTGGCGAAGGGCACCTCTAGCCCTGCTGCCCCTTCCAAACCTGTTGAGGGGTTGGAACGATTGGCCTTCAAATACTGGGTTGAAGGCCAGAGAGACAGCAAAGGAGGTGGAGGCTTGACCCTGAGGGGTCAGCAGCAGAAACTGTTGCTGAGGCTGTGCCTTTGATGTAGATGGCTGCGGCACTTGAGAGACTGGCACTGCCTGAACTACTTGTTGTTGCTGAGGAGCCTGGAAAGGCTGGAATTTCCTAGGCTTCTTGGACGAAGAAGTTGACTCCGGTTTCCTCTTACTGGAGAGTCCCCAGCGAACCTTAAGACTCTGGTTGAGTCTTGTCGCCTCATATTGAACCGAATTGACGACCGATTCTGGGAAAAGGTCGGCACCCCAGATCGAAGCCGCCAGCAACTTATTCAGTTCGTGACGGATGGTGGCTTCCTGCAGAACATGTTTCCTGCAGTTACGCCTTGCCACGATGAAGTCGTACAAATCACATTGTACTGTGTGTAAATGTGATTTGGCTATCAACTTGAACAAAGGTTCGTTACCGTAAGTAACGGCCGAAACCTCTGTCATGACCAGAGTATTGAGTGATCTGGATAGTCTCGTTCGAGCATCAACTCAGCCTGAATGAGACTGTCTGGAAGTCTAGGAAGCCATTCACTGAACTGTATGATAGCGCAGTCCGGCTTCAATTTCCCGACCGAAAAGGTGGCCGGGAGATCTGCCCAAAGATCTTCCATACCAGGAAGAAGGAGTAATGTGGGCTCCGTTTCCCGGAGCTGTGGCATCGGCTCGTCTCTCATAGCGGCCTGCATCGTTAACTCCATCACCTTCGTAGTGAATGGAATGGGAGTTTCTCCGTCCACTACGAACATGGTGAAAGCGCTTTTAAACGCTTGAATCCTGGTATTAATACAATCCCAATCTTCTAGGCTTCTTAGCCAGTCCCGTTGGGCTTGATCCCGTCCGAAGATGATGGTCTCTTTTGGGATCTTATCCTCTCTCCTCATGGCTGCCTCCGTAAGGCGGGCGTAACCAATGAAGGGGGGTTGCAGGTTTGCTGGGTGGAACTCGAAGTCCTCAATCCTTCGAGTTCCACAGTCCGCCAACGTTAGCATCCCGTCCTTGAAGGGGGCATACGACGATATCCTCCAGGGATTACTTGCCATGTAAGGAGGGAGAGTATTGTAGTCCGGCATGGCTTGGGCTGCCATACCGGGCTGAGGTAGACCTGTCGCAGGGTTCTCCCGGAGACCTGCTATGAGGTTCTCCTGGTTGGCCAGCCTCTCTGAGATGGCCCGGATTGACTGATCTGACTCCTCAAAGGAAGAAGAGATGTGAGAAAGCATCTCTTGGAACTTGTCCTGAACCAAGTTCCCTACCAGACTACCCATTTGCTGCATAATGTTTGCAGCAAATGAGTCTGAGTCAAAGGAACTAGGTTCCTGCTTCTCTCTGGGAGTCTTAGGGCGTGCTCCTGTTGAGGTTGAAGGCTCAGGATCAGATAGGAGCTAAGCCTTGTCTCTGGAGGACTTTCCTCTGGACCCTTTCGAGTGAGAAGAAGACTTGGGCTTCTCTGCTCCGGGATGGTGAGCCGGAGATCTTTGAGAACTGCCCGAAGTCGACTTCTTGGACAGAGTCTTCTGAAGCGTCTTTACCTCGCGCTTCCCTTTAACTTTAGGGATTGCCTGGGTGGACTTCGGTCTAACCGACTGCGCATCCTCAGAGAATCCCTGAAAAGAAGAAGAAGAAGGGACAGGGGAAGAAGATCTAGAATGGCTCAAGGGTAAACCTTGAGCCCCTACCAAACCTGCCTCACTCAACCTCCTACCTGTTGCCTCTACCGCCATAGGCTCGAGGTCCAAATTAAGAGTTGCCCCTTCTTGCATGATTTCTTGGCTTCAGGGTTCCTCCAAAGCTTGCGCTACTTGTTCTTGGATAGTGGTGATGTAAGGGGGCGCCGCTTCTGGGTCCGACGTATGAAAGTTTCGCCTTGCCAGCCGGGGAAGAACAAAGAGCAGCCATCCTTCCTTGGTCAAGAATTCTTAGGGCTGCCCCTTGGTTACATTACAGCCGAATCCGCCGACCCAGGCCTTCAGGGTGGTTTGGGCGGCGTCCCTGACCACTTGAGCAGTCTGAAAGAGAGGGTCAGTATAAATACTAAGCTCCTTAAGATTAAATTATATTATTAACTGTAATGATATACAACTTAGAAGAATTGTATATACAGGCGGTCCCCGGGTTACGACAGGTCCGGTTTACGACGTTCCGAGGTTACGACACTTTTTCTTAAATATTAATTGAAAAATCCGCCCTGGGTTACGACGCTTGTTCCGAGGTTACGACGCTGACGCTTCCGACGCTCCGAGTTTACGACGCTTTTAAAAAACACATACTATGATAAGATAAGAATCCTTTATAGTTTAGCACAGTTTCTCTCTCTCTCTCTCTCTCTCTCTTTGTATTTTCCAACGAAAATAATCACTATAATTCTCTCTCTCTCTATACTACAAAGATGTATGTTTTTTAGTATGATAAATAAATGATTTACTATTTTCAAATATTAATTTATACAGCAATAATATCAATTCATTAAAGAAAATACCATAGTGAAATTATAAGGATTTTAGCTTATATTTAAAAAATTAGGGAAGAATGAAGGAAATCCCAGTCTTCTTCAAGTAACTTCCAGTAACCTTTTCTCAGATTCAGGTACTAAAACTGTCAGATATATCAAGTTCTGTGACAGCCAGGAGAGGGGAAATCTGGGAGAAGAGCTGCAGTGTTGCAATCAGGTGGTCCTGACATTCCCTCTCTCTCTCTCTCTCTCTCTCTCTCTCTCTCTCTCTCTCTCTCCTCTCTCTCTCTCTCTCTCATTTACTGAGACTCGAGATTTTTTATGTACTTGTACTATTTGTTTTAATACTTTCAAATAATAATAATAATAATTAATAATAATAATAATAATATAATAACAACTGTAATTACAAAATTCATATGTGATAGTATTTTAAAGAAATACAATACGTACTAATCTATCCATGTCACTTTTAATTAAGGTTAACTCTCTCTCTCTCTCTCTCTCTCTCTCTCAAATAGCAACTCTGTTGGCAAAATGTAAAGCAAAAATGGGAATGTTGTTACGGCACTTCAAAACAAGAAAAGCTGAACACATGATTATGCTTTATAAAACATATGTTCGTAGTCCACTTGAATATTGCAATATGATATGGTACCCCACACTATCAAAAGGATATTGCCCACAAATAGAGAGTGTACAAAAGGTCCTTTACAGCTAGAATAGAAGAAGTTAAGGACCTAGACTACTGGGAAAGACTACAATTCTTAAAATTATATAGTCTGGAAAGGAGAAGAGAACGCTACATGATTCAGGCATGGAAACAGATAGAAGGAATAGCAGAAAATATCATGGAAACTAAAAAATATCAGAAAGAGCAAGCAGAGGTAGATTAATAGTGCCCAAAAATATACCAGGAAAAATAAGGAAAGCACACAGGACATTAATCACTACACACCAGCATCGATAATGCAGCGTCTATTCAATGCGTTGCCAGCTCATCTGAGGAATATATCAGGAGTGAGCGTAGATGTGTTTAAGAATAAGCTCGACAAATATCTAAACTGCATCCCAGACCATCCAAGATTGGAAGATGCAAAATATACCGGAAGATGTACTAGCAACTCTCTGGTAGACATTAGAGGTGCCTCACACTGAGGGACCTGGGGCAACCCGAACAAGATGTAAGGTCTGTAAGGTAAGGTAAGGTCTCTCTCTCTCTCTCTCTCTCTCTCTCTCTCTCTCTCTCTCTCTCTCTCTCTTTTGCCACACAAGATAATAATGGGTCATAGTGGTAACTCCCTCCCTCTCTTTCGCTGGAAGCGTTATAAGTATTTTTTGAGAGAACAGAGAGAGATAAACACCCTCTCTCTTTTTACCGAGATGAAAGAATTTTTATGGTACTAGTATGTAAAATGTTTATTGATAATTTCAGTTATTTAATAATAATAATAATAATAAAACTTTAATTACAAAATTCATAATGGTCGTATTTTAAAGAGATGAAAATGACCTTTCCATTTCACTTGTAAGGATAATTCCTCTTTCTTACTGAGATGAGAGAATTTTTATGGTAGATGCAAGTGTTTATTATATTTTCAAATAATAATAATAATAGAAGTAGTAATAATACGATAACTAATTTCAAAAGAAAATTCTTCCCTTTGTCTTTTTCTGTATCAATTTCCCCACCTCAACTCGAGTGACACTCGAGCTTAACAATGCCATACAATGGTCAACAAATTTAATGGTTTTATGTAATCTCTCTCTCTCTCTCTATCTCTCTTACTGAGATGAGATCATTTTCATGGACGTGAATGTAATAAGTTTATCATTATTATGTTCCAATAATAATACTATAAGTACAAAATTCATATCTGAGTATTTTAAATACAATAATCATTCCATTTCTCTCTTTTAAATACTGTAAGGACAACTCTCTCTCTCTCTCTCTCTCTCTCTCTCCATCTCTCTCGTCTCTCTCTCTCTCTCTCTCTCTCTCTCTCCACAAGATACTTGTCATACATTTGGTGTTTCTATTTCTTCCTTTTATCTCTCTCCCTCTCAGACAAAGCAAATTGATAGACAGACAAACATAATTGCACAGTCCTCTCTTTCTCTCTTCTCTGGAGAAATATATGTATTTATGGGAGGGGGAAAAAGTTGCCTACAGACATTCATTTCAATCTATTGAAACCGTAAGGAGTTATTTCTCTCTCTCTCTCTCTCTCTCTCTCTCTCTCTCTCTCTCTCTCTCTCTCTCTCTCTCTCTCTCTCTTGTATTTTAATGAAAATATACAGTAATTTGTGAATACACAGTGTTGTACATGAAAAAAGTAAATTAGTGATAATTTTAGAGATACGGCCCTATGAAAAATTGCAAATTAGTAGTGAAATTTTCCCTGTGGACATGTTTTCAAGAACGTCGTTCCGGCTTACGACGATTTTCGGGTTACGACGCGTCTTAAGAACGGAACCCCCGTCGTAACCCGGGGACCGCCTGTATAGGCCAAAATTATATATGAGAAACCTTGTATTCGGGAAAGTACTTACTCCGGAGGTAACCTGGTCCACCAATTCGTATCATATGGAGCAACTCTCGTGATGCCAGACAGCTATCTCCCCATAGCGGATGGCGCAGACAGCATGAGTGCGGCAGACCTCGTGCCCACAGGGGTCCTGTAGGACAGCGTTACAGCCAGATTCCTGGCAGTGGGTGGCCTGTAAGTGAACAGATACATGAGTATCAACACTAACTAGTTGGACTAAGGCCAAGAAGTGATATATCATAACACCGGAGTTACTTGACAGAATAAAGTTCGGCCTCTACTTGCTCTCCTGCTGTGAAAAGTGGTGGGTGTTCGATAGAACTGGTAAACTAGCTTCAGTGCGTCTCCGGTGTTGCCGGAGGACGGAAATTCACTGAAGCAGTTACCTAATCTATACGCCGAAACGAGGAGTACGAGAACGGTGGGAGAGGAGCAGGTGGGGGCCAGCAAATAATGGCGGAGGAGTGTGACTCCGCCGTAAACAGATATCAAGATAAGTAGGTGGTGAACCCGGATGGTGAGCGGGGACTCCGCCGACTTAGCAATACATAAGGAATGTAAATAATCAAAATTGAAACAAAGGTAAGCATGCACAAGGAATAAACATGTGGCGGAGCTTCTCTGCAGTCACCAAAGCTGAGGTCTGGCGGAGCCAGAGGCCCCAGCCGCCGGAGCGGGATGGAGGGATGGTGACTCGGGGTGAGAGAGAGCTCGACTCGGCAGCAGAGGAGGTCCGAGCACAGCCGAGACCCGACCGCACAGGGGAGCGGTGCGAGCCGAGCCAGTGTCGGATGTTCCCCACCCCCCTGCTAAGACTCCCGGTAACCCCCCACGTGGTAGATGGGGGGAATGAAAGGGAGGGATCTTCGGATGGTTGCCAGGGGCAACGGGAACGAGCAGGACTCCTCCCCCTAGAGGGGGGAGGAAGCGTGGGGAACAGACGCCGGGTGGCTCATGGTGATCACCTGGCTCGTCGCGAACGTGGTGTGAGCCACGCGGTGAGACAGGCCAGGCGGTCTGGGGTGGCCTAGGCTACCTCTAACCGTCTCAAAAGAATGAATATAAAACAGCCTAACAAAACACGGGGAGGAAAAGAAAATGACAATTTGTCGAAAATTGCATTTTTCCTAACTATACAAACCTGAGGTCCTTTAACAATAGGAAGTAGCTAGCGGCAGCTGGAACGGTCGTAAGCTTCGAACAAGGGGAGAACGGTAGTTAACTGCTTGTCCGACAGTCGCGCGGAGGTAAACAAATCACTTTTGCTTTTGGCCCATGCAAAATACACAGAGTGAGGGGTGGCATGAGGAGGGACTATATGTAAAGGACCTCAGGTTTGTATAGTTAGGAAAAATGCAATTTTCGACAAATTGTCATTTGTTCCGATACGTAATACAAACCATCGGTCCTTTAACAATAGGAAGACTCACTTCTTGGTGGGAGGAATCTGAGTCTTTTGATGAACAGACTGGTGTTCGTCCATCCCTGGAATGCCTCCCTGGTCGTAAGAGCGAGGGAGGGATCCAAGCCTCTGTCCGATTGATCGGGGTGTGCACCGCAGGATCAATGGTCAGACCTCTGGGCCGAGTACTAAGAGAGAGGCAAGCGTATCTCTTCGTACCAGCAAGCAAGAACTTGTTCCTGTTTGCAAGAGGCAACATAAAGTATGGGTTTGTCTCAAGCTGGCATCCAACTTCCTCCCCCTTGTTTTGGAGAAGTGGTGGATATACGCTCCTATCCCTAGTGAAAGGGATAAGATGGGGCTCTGTTGAGTAGCTCAACCTGCATCTTGTCTTATCCAGCAGGTGACGACCGTGTCCTCTAACCACAGGTAGAGGGGAAGAAAAGATGGGAAGAGGAGCCAGTCACACTCTCATTCACTCATCCATTCTACGGTCACAACCAGGACTCGATGCTGTTCAGTCTGCGAGGGTCTGGGTTCGCTACACAACGTGTTGAGCAGCCACCACGGGTCCCAGGGAAAAAGATCCAAGGACATGTGGGCAATATCCCGAAGGTAGAAGGAGGGGCATGTGGTCTGGTTGGACCAGACCCCTGCCTTCAGTACCTGCGCCACGGAGAAGTTCTTGCGGACAAGGCAGCATCTCCTTCGCATCGAAGGCGGTTGAAAGTCCATTAGGGAGGGGATTGTGAACGACTCGAACCAATCGTCAGGGACCGAACGAAGGGTTCTGAGTCTTCGCTACGAAGTTCGGTTACGAAATCGAGCGTCACGGATCCCCATCCCCGTGGATGCTTGACTTTGCAGAGAAGTCATGCAGTTCCTCAGAGGAAAAGAAGGGAATAGTCGCATGACCTATCCCTCTTCTCTACTTCGGTGATGTCCAGTACCCATACTTGTCTGTCCGTTTGCCACGAAGTCTCTCGCATCCTCCTATCCCCATGCAGCGAAGTTCTCAGTAGTGGATAGGACACCGACACTCCATGGTGGGTGGTCGATGGTATGGGTACTGTGACAAGCTATTAAAACGAAGTAATGATTGCTCTGTAACAACCGAACTAAGTCAACAGCGTAGTTCGTAACTGACTCGGGTGCTCTGACAGCTGCCGACTGACTGCGTTCGGTAGGAGGCAAGTTGTCCAAGCATCCGAGTAAGTCACGTGACCTTCGCCTTTAAAGGGTTATGCCGAGAGACCAAACAAATAATGTATTTGTTTGTCACCAATGCTGGACAGCGAGGTGATGATTCTCTTAAGGCATGTGCCCAACAGGCGAAAGTCAATTGCCTTCTAGAGACCGAGGTCCCTGAAGGCAAAACATCTCATAGTTGTTGAATCTCAGCCAAGGAGAAACAACACTATGTACCGTTGAAGACGAAGGTAGATATTGAATGCAACCTACGTCTTCACAGACGAATCGAGAGAAGGATTCTCAAGATTCTGAACCTGTGTTTACAAATGACTGAAAACGCTAACCGCTATTTCATTGCTGTCCGGTGAGAAGTCGTAGTTGCAATGAAAGCGGGGCGTTCTTCAGTAATGAAAACACATGGGAAAAGCTGCCTGAAGAACTGCTTCTCATGGGCTGAACATTTGGAAGTAGAGCTGTCAGGTCGGAGAGTATGCGATGTCTTTTGACACATCTGTTAATTCGGGTGGCCGTGAACATGACAATTGTACACCTACGAATATGAGATATTTTGAAGACAAACTCAGATGTCTGCAAAATCATTCGCATTATCGCAGTGCGACGCAGCGGGAGACTTGTACAGACTTCTGTTACCGTGCGGTAAACAGAAAGATGAAAGAGTCTAAGAGATATTTCTGTTGAAAATTCTTGCAATGTCGAAGGCGATGGAATCTATCGTCACAGCAGTAGATGGTCCTGCATTATTGCGAGAATCCCCGTTAATCAGAGACCTAAGTCCATGATTGTTGGGCAGAGATACGGTTCGGTAGTCAATCAAACCAGGGGAGAGAGAGACATAACTGACCGTCCATCTCGGAGGCCCAGCTGATACTGAGCTGCTATCAGGCAGTTCAATACGCAGTACCTGAGCCTGAGCTCTCGCTGACTCGTCATCCTGAGTTGCCAGGTAATCCATTATTCCACGAAGGAATGCGTTCGGCTAGAACCACCGAGCATAAAAGATATGCTCGAGCAATTATATTTAGGCGAAAACGAATTTCGGTAAATATAAAAGTTGAAATGGTGTTGTCGTGACAAAACCATAAGTATATAAAATTGAAACTGAAAACTCCTGGGAGGTTGCAGGCAACCCCGAGTTGCAGTTCAATTAGAATACTTCTCGTCTAAGTCGCAATCCGTAGATTAACTAGGATATGCGCCTACCCCTCGGACAATTCAACTGCTTAGTAGAATCATGTCGCGAGGTTAATATACGTAGTATATTTGTAGGATTCTGAACAACGATCTCCATCCTAAATTCTTTCCTTCAAGAAAACAAAATAAGGATTGGAGATCGACCACCATCGATCTCTATCAAAGAGAGTGAAGGAGAAGTCTTCCTCGAAGGAAAGCTTCAATGGTGAACAGAATACTAAGACGATAGTTCAAGCCAAACTGGATATTCCCGTCCGTTCTTCTCTATTCCAGGTTGGTCGCCTACTGTGAGATAGTCTTCTTTCAGCAGCAGTCTTCTTCCCAATGCTAGAAATTCCAGGAATTTGAGCATAGGCGAGGTTCCCGATTATCGTGTAACATATCAGGGATTCTCGTCTCGCTCACTTTGGACCGTGGTCTCGCCTAAGTGTTTGGAGATCATAAAAAACTCGAACACTCTGAATGCGCTAGAAATTCCGTAGAATTCTAAGCAGTCTGCGAAACCCCCACCGAATTCGTCAAACGATATCGGCTGGTGGTCCTCTCGATTCCCGTAGAAATCGAGAATGGGGCAGGATCCCTCCTCAACGACCGGGGCTTACGTCAGGTAGGACCCGAAGGTCCCCCCCGGTAGCGCAGTCCCCAACGTGGGATCCTACAGAGAAATCTCTGTAGGATCCCTCCCCTTTCCCTCGTAGCCGTAAGGAGAGAGGGAATGGGGGAGGAATTGGATACTCGCTCGCCTTCCCAGTGGAACTAGCAGTTGGAGAAGAGTAGGAGCAGCCATCGCCTTGCGGCGATGGCCTCTCAGAGTCTGGGAAAACGCTATCGTCAGGAGAAAAGCGTTTTCCCCCCCGCGGAGGGTTACGAACTCTCACTGTAGGTAAGGGTCTGCCGCCACTGTGGAACGTCGTCTGGGTGGGGCTGATCGACACCTGACAGGAGAGAAGCCGATACCGTCCTCCGACTCATTCCAGTCCTCGTCGAGGTCGAAACCTCTCAGGAGGACCGAAGGGAGTACAGGCAGTCCCCGGGTTTACACGGGGGTTCCGTTCCGTCTTAGAGACGCGTCGTAAGCCGAAAATCGTCGTAAGCCGGAACGACGCTTGGAAATATGTCTACAAGAACAGCTGATTACTATTTACGTATCATATAGACTAATTAAAGTAAATGTATCTTTAAATAGCTTATATATTAGTATCAACAAACATTTCCTGCCATGAGTCAGAGGCCGTTTAATGAAACGAACACTTCTCTGTCCTATCTGTTCAGAAAATAAACGTTACGTCAATCCCCGAGACCATTGTTGCCAAAGCGTCTCTCTCTCTCTCTCTCTCTCTCTCTCTCTCCTCTCTCTCTCTCTCTCTCTCTCTCTCTCTCTGATCAAATTACATTGGAAACTTGACATACGATTGCCCAAATATAAGAATGTTTTGAGATATAACAGAAAATTTGCGAAAATACAAGCTTTGATATACAACGAAATATTTGAGATACGATTTTGCGATGAGTGTTAGTTGTATAGGCGACCGATAAATGGCGTTCAGTCTGTTTGTTTGTTGGTGCTGCATGTTAACACGTCGTTGTTTAGTTCGTTGTATTTGCGCCTATTTTTCGTGTTATTTTGTCTATTTTATTATTAACCATGGGTCTCAAAGCTAAGACAAAGCAGGTGATAAGAAAAAACCCAAGAAAATGATTTCGATGGAAGCAAAACATGAAATTATAGCAAAGCATGAAACGTGGCGTTCGTATCGTCGATTTGGCAAACGAGTATGGTCGAAATCCACCTTCTACAATATCCACGATCATCAAGCAGAAGGAAGCTATAAAAAACCCCCGAGACCATGTTGCCAAAGCGTCTCTCTCTCTCTCTCTCTCTCTCTCTCTCTCTCTCTCTCATCTCTCTCTCTCTCTCTCTCTGATCAAATTACGTACTGGATAATGTCTCTGGATACTTCGATTTTGCCAAATATTGAGGGCTACAAGAACAGTTGATTACTATTTACGTATCATATAGACTAATTAAAGTACTAAACGTATCTTTAAATAGGTTCTAATAATTATTAGTATCAACAAAATATTTACTGGCATGAGTCGAGCCGTTTTAAAACGAAACGCACTTCTCTGTCCTTAACTCGGAGCGTCGGAAGACGCCTCTCTCATCTCTCTCTCTCTCTCTCTGATCAAATTACTGGATAATGTCTCTCTTTGATACTTGGAATTTTGCGTTGTATCTAACCAGAAACTTCGTTTGTTATTATTACTGGAAACAAGCAATGATTTTTTCATTATTTGCGCTTTTGGACTGTTATATGTAAACTAGTATGTATTCATTCGCTCGGAAACTAGTTCCGCATATGAGGCGTCACTAAAAAACATAGAAAAATACAACATAAAAAGTGTCGAAAATCATCATAATCTCAAAATTTTTGTTGTAATCTAACCAGAAACTTATTTTTATTAATATACTGTGCTAAACTATAAAGGATTTTTATCATAGTATGCGTTTTTTAAAAGCGTCGTTAACTCGGAGCGTCGGAAGCGTCAGCGTCGTAACCTCGGAACAAGCGTCGTAACCCAGGACGGATTTTTCCATTGAATATTTAAGAAAAAGCGTCGTAACCTCGGAACGTCGTAAGCCGGAACCGTCGTAACCCGGGGACCGCCTGTATTTAAATACGGTGTCCGAAGACACGTAGAAACGCCGCTGTCGCAGTAGAGGAAGTGGAAGTAGCTTGATCGACCGGCCAGAACTGAGAGAGCCTTCTTGTCCGGAGACAAGAGACTCTGGTTCGAGACAGAATCGGCAAGCTCCGATCGCGGCAGACCCACCGTCGGTTTGGGTTCCCTCTCGGGCCCCAAAACGACTCGAGCAGCGACGTGGGCTCTGCTGGTGGGAGCGGCAATCCTTCCGCAAGGTCATTATGCTGACGAATCAGCTTAATGACTTCTGCAAAATTCCTCTGTATCTCGGGAGTAACCGCGTCTTGCGGAGTAGGACCGTCCAGTCCTTCCAGCAAGAACAGATCCCGAGATACTCCTCCTTCCGAAGGAGGAATAGCGGCAGACCCCTGACGGTCGCCTCCAGCTACTTGCGCGTATGTCCTGGTCGGTCCTAGAACCGTGCCTGGTCCATACGGCGTCATAGCAGGATCGCGAGCGGCGCACCTCTCGTGATCACTCCTAGGTACCTCGCTCCTCCCGGTGTAGCCCGAGGAGGTTGAAGGTACAGGAGAGGCAGACCTGACGCTCCCCCCTAGCTCGCTGGCAGGACCAGCGTGCTTGGAGGGCTGCTGCTGATCGTCAACCCGCAGTGGCGATCGAGCAGCAGGCCTAGCCTTGCCGCTCGCCTGGGGCGAGAGGCTCGGCTGAGAACGTCGACTGATCTCTAGCGTCAGGCGAGCTGTTGCTGGTTACCGTCTCCGCCCGGTCCCGATGGGAGCGGCGGTCAGGTGACCTGCTAGGCTCGCTGTCGCGGTGAGACCGGCGAGCGTCCTCTCGGCGCGTCGAGCCGCTGGTACCAGCCGTGGCTGGTACCGACGGCCGCGGGAACCCCTTCCTCGCCTCAACCCGTGGCTGGTCAGCGACCGTCACGTCAACCCGAGCAGCCAGCTGGTCGCTGCGAGAGCGTCCACTGGTCTGGCGAGAGTCGTCTGCACGACTCTCGCCAGTCTTCTGCTCCGCGCTTCGGTCTTGACGGCGAGCGAGCTCGGGCGTCAAGACTTTGGCTGGACGGTCTCCCGCGGGTTGGAGGGACCCGTCCACTCGGTACTTCTCGCTAACGAGAAAACGAGGCGGATCTGGTTTAGCGGCAGAAACCGTTAGAACCCAGGCGAGGAAAGTGCCAGCCCGAAGCTGGTACTCCTCTGGTCCCCGTCTTCTTCTCCTTGGTAGAAGAAGAGACGGGCCCTGTTCCCGAGGGAGCAGGAGGACCAGCAGAAGAGCTCCCCGAATCGCCGGAGCGAGACGGGCCCTTAGAAGGTCCCGAAGGAGTCTTCTTAGGGGGGAAAACCCGGGTTACCAGCTGGTCGCTGCAAGAGCGGCTGCTGGCCTGGCGAGAGTCACCTGAGCGGCTCTCACCAGCCTTCTGCTCCGTGCCGCGTCTTGGCGCCGGGCGAACTCTGGCGCCGAAACTTGGCTGCACGGTCTCCCGAGGGAGAACGTACACTCGGGATCTCTCGCGAACGAGGAAGTACCAGAGCTAACCGATACTCCTCTGGTCCCCGTCTATCTCTTCCTTACGGAAGGGGAGACGGGCCCCGCTCCCGACGGAAGGAGCAGGAGGACCAGCAGAAGGACCCCCCCCTCCCACCCGGGGTGGGACGGGCCCTTAGAATTGTTCCCGAAGGAGACTTCTTAGGGGGAAGGCAGCCTTCTTCTTCTTCGGCTTATGGGCCTTAAGCAAGTTCTAAGGGAAAGGCAAGGCCGCAGCAGACGATGAAGACCTTTTATATAAGGTGAGGAAGTCAGAATATTTTGACATTTCCATTTTAGCTTTTTCTCTGGTATGTTAGCATAAAATAACATGGAAAAGCTGCAAAAATACAAAGTAAAATACATACTGCTAAAATATTCAAGCTGCAAAGGTATAGAGGACCGAAGAAGCACAAAATAATGAAACACATGGGGCGACCCACACCAGGTGACTCGGCAACAAAGCCAAAGGGGACGCCGTCTTATAACCTAAATAAAATTGGTTAAACGGGCCCCTGGCTTGCTAAAATTTGGTGAAAGACTTCTAACAGTACTTAACTTAGATGCAGCGATGGCTTGGCGTTCCATGATGAGGTAAATCCAAAAGGAAAGCACAAAAACACAGTGAAGAAAAAACATGTGTGAACTGGATGGTGCTAACGGAAAGGATGACCGGTAGAGGCGCTGGTGGTGGCGTCGGGGGCGCTAGTAGTAGTCGTAGCTGGGAGGGGGCCTTGCATCGGCCCTCTCAGGTAGGGGGATTTCGAAGAAGGATGGATCTAAATGGTAAGAGACCCGTGGTAGTGGTTTCACTCGCCCCAGAAACCATACCGACACCTTTTATTTAAGGTGAGCGAGTCAGAATATTCTGACATTTCCATTTTAGCTTTTTCTCTGGTATGTTAGCAATAATTTACCTTAGAAATGTGTGCTAAAGGGACATTTCACGAAGCGACACGGGCTGAACCCAGAAATTGCGTTTTTCGACCATTTCGTTCGAGTCAAAGTTGACTGAAGGTTGAAATTTTGGCACTTATCGTTATTTATATGAAAATATTTCAAAACTGATAAAAGCTACAACCATGGGTTGTTTTTTGTTGCAATCTACATGAAACTGTGCACATTTTCATACATAAAACTCTACGTAACGGCTAACATAAAATGGTGCAAAACTTATGTCAATGTGACAAAATAATTTCTGAGATATGTCGCTGATGCTTTAGTGAGAGAAGAAAGAAATTCGTGCATGCACGCCTGGGTAACTCTTGTAAACAAAACAACAGCATTACGGTATTACCTGACATGCCAAGGATACTATACACAGAATACATTGGGAAAAATTAACCATTATTAAGATCAATATGGCAAACCTCCCTATCTTCTTCATTATGAACTCTCCAATTATCTGCTGGTATTGAAAAACATTATGGAAAACAGTGCAGTAGTGCCTCAGGATGCGAAATTAATCCATTCCGATGCGGCCTTCGTAACCTGATTATTTCATATCTTGAACTATGTTTTACATGTAAATTGCCTAATTTGTTTCAAGCCCAACAAAAACACCACAGTAAATTTTATAATAAAGCTAAATTGACCAATAAACAATGAAATACAACAATTTGGACCATTCAATACCTAACATAACCTTTATTGTAATACGTACCTGTAAATAAAGTGTATTAGTGTACATGGTACAAGAAATACTTTACATACATGTACGTACATATGTAGTATAATGTGGAACCTTACCTTTCGAGTGAGGCGATCTCCAAAAGTGGCAACAGAGGAGGAGGACAAATGGCAGAAAACATGAACACTTAACTTTACGAAACAATTAAAAATAGCAGAAAACTAACACTAAACTTTACAAAACACATTAACAAATGGCAGAAAACATTAACAGTTCTTGATTATCTCCATCTTCATTCTCCATAGAAAGCATCCTCTTCTTTCCCAGAACTTCACCAACATTCTTGGGACCCATGGCTAATAACGTAAGTAATTAAGTTCACACACAACACGATAAAGTAACTTACAGTACAACGAAAGCGAATCACTAACACGAATTCACGTTAACAAACTAAATATATGTGAACGAACGAATTCCAGTGTTTACGATAACTGCGGCAAAAAATGGTCAAGGAACGCCTTTATATAGAGGCATGATGCTGACCAATAGGAGAGCAGGATCTTAAGGTGGTGACTAGCATCAAAAATCAATGGGAGAGTGGGAGGATGGTGGCGAGTCTACTGAGTTGGTGATGCGCAAGTTTTAAAATTGTTCTTGGTGGTCTGGGCGAATCTCAGACTTTTTCCTTTCGCAACCTGAATTATTTTCGTATACAGAAGCAAAATATCTTCGTCTTTGCTTTCGTAACTTGGATTTTTCGTAAGTAGGGACTTTCGTATGTCGAGGTTCCACTGTATTTTATTTTATACCATATTGTAAACTACACAGAGGTATTGGGGGGAGAAATGCGAAAAACAGCGAATAAGGAAGGGTGAGAGAAAGGGAGGGAGGGAGAGGGAAGGGATGGGAGATAGCGGGCGTTTGAATCTGTAAATGAGACCTGCTGACTCTTACAACTTTGCCTTTGAAAGTCAAGAGTAAACACCTTAACTAACACCATTTGACAATGAACTATCCTACCAAAAATTAGGATGAGGTGTCTTGTACGCTGTTAAACATGGCTGAGAGAGGCAGATCAGAGGACACGACTGGGAGAGACGTCATCGATGGGAGTGACGTCACAAGTGGTGGTGACATCACGGCTTCCCTTCGGTGCAAGGGGGAATCAGACGCCACGGGTAGAGGAATACACAAAGACAGATCCCGTGACGTCATCAACGGGGCTGATGCCACGGCGTCACTCCAACTCAAAGAAGCGGCAGCAGACACTGGCGGAGCAATGGCCAACCTCGGCTACCCACGAAGACGAGTCCGGGAGGAGGGGGGATGGCCTGGCCAGTCTGGCGAGGGGGGGGTGCGAGCCTCCACAAAATGCGCTAGCAACCCCTCCAAAGACGGGACCCCCTAGCCCGAGCGTCTTCCAAATCGCCGCCATTTTGGACGCTTCCGACTCTGGAAGAAAAGAGATTGATGAAAAAGCCTCACCCTTCTCGGGAATCAAACTCACTCCCAAGGAAGAAGGGGCTACATTACAAACATCAGCCTGGTGGCCTCCCAATACTTCCAGCAACAAATCAATGAAAGAAAAGGAAGTAGAAGCAGGAACAACGCTACTATGGGGGTTGACTACTGCAGGAGACGAAACATCGGGAAGAGGCGAAAAACCTTCCCAATTAGGAAGAGTCGAAACCCTCCGATGTTCTCTCTTGCCATAAAATGACTTCCACTGCTCTTTAGGCCATGCCCGGCATTCTGTGCAAGAATTCATGATAGAACAAAAATTAGAACGACACTTACTGCACATTATGTGAGGGTCAGTCGCTGCCAGTCGCTGCCGAAACCAAAAAACGAGAACACTGAAAACCTGGAACTCCGGGTCACATACACTGATGCCGAGAAGGAGCAGAAGAAACACACACACACACAATAAACACAAGCGAAACAGGCAATGAACCGGGAAAAGGCCAAGAGGGGTTAACACGACTCTCGCCCAGGCGGTCAAAGAAAACATTGCCGTAGCGGCGTGGTCCTTGACCAATCCTCACCTGAGCTATGCATGCGTTGCCAGATATCACAAGATTCCCTGCTTTCAACTGCTTTTTAACCGGATCCAGCTAGGCACTAGAAATTATCCTATTTCTGGGCTCAGCTCGTGTCGGCCTATGAAAGGATCCTTAATATCATTCTTTCTAGGCAAAATTAATCTAAAATTACCAGAGAAAAACAAAATTAAGAAAATGTCAGTAAAACTGACTCGCTCACTCTTTAAAAGAAGTGTCGGTATGAGAATAGGGGCGAGTGAGAACACTACCGCGAGACATTCACCAATTAGACCTTCCAATCAGAATCCCCACAAGAGAGAGCTGATACCAACGGGCGATGCGGCCGTTACTACTACAACTAGGGGACGCCACGGACAGCAGCACCCCTAGCGGTCATCCTTAATTATTAGCGCCAAGCGTTCGTACGCATTTTCTTGCTTGTGCACTATTTTCTGGATTTATCTCATCATCCGTCATGGAACGTGCTGCCATCGCAACGGCTAAGTTAAGTGCCTCATAAGTAGTGTTTTTACCGTATTTTAGTCTTCCAGGAACCAGTATTTTCCTTCTAATAGGTCATATACGGTTTCCAAGGTCGACTCGTGGCGGCGCCATGCTGCCTCGTTAAGAATTCCCGGTCTTCCATACTGGGACTTCTTATACTTATGGGCTTACTATATCACGTTCATCGTTTTTTACATCGCCTTTTTAGCTAGGTTAGCCCTTTTACCATTTCTCTTAGTTTGGTATTTAGGGCTATTCTGTGTTCTAACCCAGCATCCCGGCTCTTGCTCTTCATTGGCTATCGCTGGCTCCGAGTAGGCTTCTGTTCCTCGGAACAGTTTGCCTCCTCCTGGGCTTCTTTTTCTTCTACTAAAAGTGTCTTTTCCATCTTTACGATGTAATTTTAGTTCTATTTAGGGTGTTAGGCTAGCCTAGGTGCATGTCCCATGTATTGGTACAGTCTGGTTCACGTGGCCCTTTCACGGTTGTGTTGCTATCGCGGCTTAGGCCACTTGCGGTCACGTGTTCCTTCGCACCTTACCCTTCCCCTTCCCTCCCTCCCAGGTATAGGGAGGGGTCTGGGGGACCCCTTGGTTGCCATGACAACCTCAGTTGCCTTCCTCCCTCCCTCTCTGAGGAGGCCAAGGGTTCTCCCCAGCTGGGGTATAGGGCGACCACTCATCGGGTACCGGGTCACCGAGCGGGTAGTTGTTGGGACAGGGAGGAGTAGGCCACCCCCCCCCTCTCTCTCTCCCGCCGTGTTGCGCCGAGAACCCTCCCCCCCCTCCCCAGTTGCTCAGCCACCTTTCCCCCTCTGTAACGAACGGAGCCTTCCGCCGCAGCCGGGGCACCTTTGGTTATAGATTACTGGCTCCGCCAGCGGGCGGGGTGGTCACTACTAGTGGTCTATTGCTTGCCTACTATATCCTTACCTTTCTCCCCCGCTACCGGAAGGGAGCTTGCTTCTTACCCGGGCACTCTTCTAGTAGACGGGAGGGGAAAGGTTTGATAATTATTGTTATTTTAAGGATATACCCTAGTTTTACGATGATTTCTATAATTATATTTATTTTATATGTATACCATCTCCGCCGTTGTCCGTCGTGGTTTCATTTCACACCACACCTGGTTGGATTCTATCTCTTGTCTCCGGCGTAGCCTTGGACAAACCAACCATATTACTACCACACGTATTATGGCGGGGCTCTGGTTTAATCTAACTTTCTCGCTCCGGCACCAGCGGAGCAACTGTTAGGCTGTAAGTGTTCTCTGATACTTATGTATCTTTCCACTTACAGGCTACCAACTGTCAGGTCCTTGGTGCAACGCGACGTTGTACGACCCCTGGGCCCACGATGAGTGCAGGTCTCACGCTCAGTGTGCCACGCCTTACAACGACATGATCGTCTGGCACCCGGAAGCCTGCGCCATCTGTTACGACCTGGCCAGTCAGCTGGTGGAGGGGGTAAGTCGATTATAGACTTTTTTATCGTTTTACTAACAACACTTAGTCATAAACTTGTTAACCCCGTCCCGCCATTAGAAGCTCATTTCGCCTTCTCTTTCAGGCTGCTGGTGTGAGGGTGGGTGGGCGGCTTCGGGAAGAACGCCGCCAAAGGCCAGCCTTACATATTGGACAAGAAGCTGGCCGTTCAGATCTTCCCCGGTGGCAAGTCAACAGGGTATGTTGACCCCATATCCGCAGCCCCTCTCATAGCCTCCATCCAGCAGGAGATGCAGCAGTCTTTCGGGTCGTGGCCACGCAAGAGTCGGTCCCGGACGTCGCAACCTTGGACCTTAATATTGAGCCTATGGCGGTAGGTGCTGAGGATTTGTTGGTTGAGGTAGGTGTGTCGGGGTGCCCAAGGTCTTTCCTTGGGCGCTCCTGGATCTTCTCCTGTCCCTTCTTCTAACTGCTTCTTTCCAAGGCTTTTTGGGATCTGAGATCCCTACCCGCTCTCCCGATCTCTCTGTACCCCCAAAGGTGAAGGGACAGAGAGAACCGAAGACCCTGGTTAAGACGACTTCTAAAAAGTCGTCGTCGTCTTCTTCAGCTAAGAAGTCTTCGACTTCCTATGCTGACGCAGTGAAGGCTAAGCCGAGCTCTTCATATTCAAAGAGCTCTAGAAGCAAGTCTTCTAAGGAGAAGGCTCGCGCTCCCGCCGAGCCAATGCCTTCTCCGGCCTCCACCGCATCCACCCCGGCAACGCCGGTTGGAGTAGCGGGACCTAGCACCTTTGATCCCACTGCTTTCTCAGCAGTGGTGATGCAACAGGTAGGTGAGATGGGTTGGCTCACAAGTCTCCGCCCTAGGAACAAAGTTCGAGCAGATGTTCGCACAACTGTCGAGCACTCTGTCTCAGTCGGGCCAGTCCATCCAAGATCTCTCTAACAGAGTTAGAGAGAATGAGGACCGAGTAGCTGGGCTCTCTCAGGCTCCTCTTCCAGTCTCCCCAGTAGCAAGTGCTGGTATTTTCCAGCTTCCACCATATGAGTCACTACCAGCTTTCTCCATGAAGAACCCATGGAGAGTGGCCGCTTACGCTCCGTTCAAAGATGGTATGATCTCTGTCCCGGAGTGTGGAACTCGAAGGATTGAGGACTTCGAGTTTTATCCTCCGGGATTGACGCAGCCTTTCATTGGTTATGCTAGGCTGACCGTAGCGGCGCTCACTAGGGAGGACAAGATCTCCAGGGAGAACGTTCTCTATAGTAGAGATCACGCTCAACGCGAATGGGTTCACTGCCTTGAGGACTGGGAGTGTACCAACACCAAGCTCCAGGCTTTCAAGAGTCCTTTCACTATTTTTGCGACGGAGGAGGAGGCTTCTCTTCCGTTCGCTACAAAAATAGTAGAAACGACTCTTCAGGCAGTCCTCAAGGATGAGCCCATGCCACAGCTGAGGGAAGCAGAGTCTACTTCTCCGCTCTTCCCAGCTTTCGGAGAATTGTGGGAGAACTTGCCAAGCCACGTTCACGCTTGGTAAGCTCAAACCGGACTGTGCTATGGACCAGTTCGGCGAAAAGCTCCCAAGGCTGCCTGATTCCTTGATTCAGGCAGAGTTCGACGCTCGAACTAGGTTTGGCAGGTCCCTCAATTCTCTGATTATCACAGAGATGGCTGCTCTCTCGTATGGCACGGAACCTTTGTTTAAGATTTTGGCCAAGTCCCAGCTTCAGACGGTTCAGACGGATGCTTTCGACTTCTTCCAAGCTAGGAGGAATTGCCGAAAGCACGTTCTGCAGGAGTGCACTATTAGGCACGAACCTAATAGACTCCTGGCTTCCAGCATGTGGGGAGCGGATCTCTTCCCAGAGTCCGCTGTAAATGAGGTACAACCACGAGGCTGCTAGGCTCAACCAGAGCCTTAGAGCTAGGTGGGGTATCTCATCTAAGAGGAAGCAAGAATCCGCCCCACTGCTGGTAAGAAACCAAAGAAGTCTGGTAAAAGGTTCCAGCCTTACCAGAAACACCAGCAACAGCAGCAATTCGTTCAGGCCGTCCCGGTTTACCCAACAGGGACAACCTTCTACATCCAAGCAGAACCAGCCCATCCTCCTGCTGTCTCCTTCAGTCACAACCCTCGACCTCCTACGCACTCTCGCCGGCCTTCAACCCTATGTATGAAGGTCAGGCTTACCCTCCCTTTAATAGGCAATCGAGAGGTAGGGCGAGAGGCTACTTTCGCCAGCGTGGCACAGGGAGGGCGGCAAGGAGTAAGCAGTTCAGAGGGGAGTGTGGTTGGCAACCCGCCCATCAACAATGAGGCTCCCCAGGTAGGAGGGAGGCTGTTCCTCTTCCGTCACAGGTGGGGGTTCAGCAATTGGGCACAGAGCATAGTGTCCAAGGGATTGGGTTGGAGTTGGATCAAAGATCCCCCTCCAATCAAATCATTCCGCCAAGTACCATCAAAGGAATTGACAGATTTATGCGGAGGAAAAACTCCTTCAGAAAGGAGCTATTGCGAGAGTCAAGCATCTAAAATTTCAAGGTCGCTTATTCAGCGTGCCAAAGAAAGGCTCAACAAAAAGAAGGGTAATCTTAGACTTGTCAAGGCTAAACTCTTTCATTCGTTGCGACAAGTTCAAGATGCTTACCCTCTCGCAAGTAAGGACCTTACTTCCTCGTGGAGCCGTCACATGCTCCATCGATCTTACAGACGCATACTATCATATCCCTATAGCCGACACTTCCGCCCATTCCTAGGATTCAGGCTAGGAAATCAGACATTCTCATTCAAAGTGATGCCCTTCGGTCTGAATGTAGCCCCCAGGGTATTCACGAAAATAGCAGAAGTAGTTGTGCAGCAATTGAGAGCTCAGGGAATAATGATAGCAGCATACCTCGACGATTGGTTGATCTGGGCACCAACAGTCGAGGAATGCCTCAAAGCCACCAAAAAGGTAGTTCAATTTCTGGAACATCTGGGGTTCCAGATAAACAAAACGAAATCCAGACTTACTCCGGAGTCTCGTTTTCAGTGGCTAGGAATCCAATGGGATTTGTCTTCCACAATCTGTCAATTCCAGTGGCCAAACGGAAAGAGATAGCAAAGTCTGTCAGACATTTTCTCAAATGCAAGCAAACATCAAGAAGCCAGGAAAGAATCCTAGGTTCCCTTCAGTTTGCTTCAGTGACAGATATCCTCCTGAAAGCAAGGCTAAAAGATATAAATCGAGTTTGGCGATCGAGAGCAAACGCCAAATCTCGAGACAAGTTGTCTAGTAATTCCACAGATCCTTCGCAATCAACTCCGTCCATGGACAAAAGTAAAGAACTTGGCCAAGCGGGTACCCCTTCAATATCCCCTCCAGTGTTAACCATTCACACGGATGCCTCCCTGTCCGGGTGGGGGGGATATTCTCAGTTCAAACAGGTTCAGGGGACTTGGTCAGTTCAATTCCGCCAGCTCCACATAAACGTTCTGGAAGCAATGGCAGTATTTCTTACCTGAAGAGACTGCTTCCCCGAAAGTGTCTCATCTAAGGACTAGTTTTGGACAGTGCAGTGGTAGTTCATTGCATCAACAGAGGAGGGTCCAAATCCAAGCATGTGAACCATGTCATGATAGCCATCTTTGCCCTAGCAAACAAACACAAATGGCATCTGTCCGCCACTCACCTGGCGGGGGTAAGAAATGTGATAGCAGACGCCTTGTCCCGGTCAGTCCCTCTGGATATAATGGTCCCTAGACGACGGGTCATTCCGGTGGATATGCGGAGAGTCCCAGGTCTCCAAGTAGATCTCTTCGCCTCACAAGCGAACCACAAGCTCCCTTGCTATGTGGCCCCCAACCTGGACCCTCTGGCTTATGCCACGGACGCCCTGTCGTTAGATTGGGATCAGTGGAGAAAAATTTATGCTTTTCCTCCAGTGAATCTTCTCTTGAAAGTCTTGAGCAAGCTGAGGACTTTCAAGGGAATAGTAGCCCTGATTGCTCCAGACTGGCCAAGAGCAACTGGTATCCTCTGCTTCTGGAATTGGGTCTCCGACCTCAACGGATTCCCAATCCCAAGCTGTCACAATCAGTACAAATGAGGACTGTGTTCGCTTCCTCAGGAATTCTTCAGACCCTAACTTTATGGACTTCATGAAGTTTGCGGCTAATAAAGATGCTAACATTGATCCACAAAACATCCTCTTCCTAGAATCAGATAAGAGAGATTCAACTATTAGACCAATATGACTCAGCTGTTAAAAAATTAGCATCCTTCCTGAAAGAATCAAACACTAACAACCATGACAGTTAATTTAGCTATATCCTTTTCAGATCCTTGTTTGAAAAAGGTTTAGCAGCTAGCACTATTACTACTCATAAATCGGCTTTGAAGAAGATCTTTCAGTTAGGTTTCCAGATAGATCTGACTGAATCTTATTTTACATCTATACCCAAAGCCTGTGCTAGACTTAGACCTTCAAAGGGCCTACTGCAGTCTCATGGTTCTTAAATGATGTCCTCAAACTAGCATCAGATACTGACAACTCGTCTTGTACATTCACAATGCTTCTTAGAAAGACATTATTCTTACTAAGCCTAGCTTCAGGAGCTAGAATTTCAGAACTGTCGGCTCTATCCAGAGATGCGGGGTCATGTGGAAAATTCCTCCCCTCAGGAGAAGTTCTGCTTGCTCCGGATCGTAGTTTTTTGGCTAAAAATGAGGATCCTCTTGCAAGGTGGGCCCCTTGGAAAGTCATCCCACTTCCGCAAGACCCTTCTCTCTGCCCAGTATCAACTTTAAGAGCCTTTCTATCTCGTACTTCCTCAAGATCCTCAGGTTCTCTCATGAGAGAAAAAGGTGGTACTTTATCAGTAAAAGGTATTAGGCAACAAATCCTTTACTTCATTAAACAAGCCAATCCTGATTCATTTCCAAAAGCCCCCCCAAAAAAACCATGGGGGGGGGGGGGGGGACACAAATCAGGGGAGTAGCCACCTCAATTAATTACTTTCAACATATGAACTTTGAGGATCTTAAAAAGTATACTGGATGGAAATCTCCGACAGTCTTTAAACGTCATTATCTAAAGTCCTTGGAATCTTTAAAATTTTCTGCAGTAGCAGCGGGAAACATTGTTTCCCCTGATACTGTATAGTAGTCGTAGTATAGATCCAGGTCTCCTCTCTACCTACCTCATCCAACATGCCTCACCCTATCGCCATGCTACTCGGATATTCTAGCCTTAGCCGCTGAGATCATATTAGTGGATTGTCCCTTATTTTTTTGCTAGGGACATCCACACTATGTACTGATATTGTACTTCAGTGTACCTACCCTTATTTTTATGCTAGGGTAGGACACAATGTGTTTGTATATTTTGTAAATAGTTATCTAAGTAAATCTATTTTGTTAAATTACACTGCATTTTTGTACTTTACTATGTTTACTGAAATTTTAATTTGTAATACTTTACATTACTAACTTTCTTTTAGGTCATTGTTTAAAATAAGTTAACCTTAAGTACTTAGTTTATATACTGTAATAACTGATTTACTTATATTATATTCCTCATTTTACACTGTTTTTCATTTGTCCTTTTTTCCCATCTTGTCTGTTTCTCTGGTACTCTTTCATAGGCCGACACGAGCTGAGCCCAGAAAAGGGATTTTGACGAAGGAAAAATCTAGTTCTGGGTGATTGGCTCGTGTCGCCCTATGAAACCCACCCTGTATTGATTGCCCCCCCTGCAGGACAAGATGTTCTTAGATTAAGGATGACCGCTAGGGGCGCTGCTGTCCGTGGCGTCCCCTAGTAGTAGTAGTAACGGCCGCATCGCCCGTTGGTATCAGCTCTCTCTTGTGGGGATTCTGATTGGAAGGTCTAATTGGTGAATGTCTCGTGGTAGTGTTCTCACTCGCCCCTATTCTCATACCGACACTTCTTTTAAAGAGTGAGCGAGTCAGTTTTACTGACATTTTCTTAATTTTGTTTTTCTCTGGTAATTTTAGATTAATTTTGCCTAGGAAGAATGATATTAAGGATCCTTTCATAGGGCGACACGAGCCAATCACCCAGAAATAGATTTTTCCTTCGTCAAAATCCCTTTATTAAGACCAAAGGTTTATTTGCGTATGAACAAATGCCATTTTGATCAAATAATTAGTTTGAAAGATATTTGAGAAAAACGATGACTCGCGGTCCCTGAAATGCATGGCAGTGTATGAATTTTTTTAATGTTCACGTATATTGTACTGGTGCATAAATTTTTTTTAATGTTTATGTGCATTTTTGTTCTTTCTCTCTCTCTCTTGTGATTTTACATACAACTTCTTTCCCTTGTAAAACGAAAACTGGACGGCTTGAATAGTTCATCCATGTTGCCAATGCATGATAATAGTCTTTAGCAGATGAACATTATTTTCTCAGCTTCAGCTACACCCTTGCAGCTTAAATTTAACAGTATATTTCCTTGCCGTTCTTTTCTCTATAGTGAATAAGAATATAGTAATGTAAAAATATATTGGTCCTATTCTACTTAATGTCATTTGTAATATAACTACGGTAATTTCCTACTATTCGTATGATGATTGAAATGCAAGCAAAACTGCTGTTGTTATCTGATTCAGTTGTTCTTAGCCAAACAGCTGTTTCTCATTCGGCTGTTTATGGCTGTCTGCATTTACACAAAGAGTATAACATTACAACTATATTTTTGCATTCTCTTTTGCTTTTTTTTAACTTAACTAGAAGTTGGGATAGATAAAGAGATGGAGGAAAAGAGGTTAGCCTATTATTGTAATTTGGCCTCAAAAAATGAACTCGCATGATGCCCGAGATACATGACATAATCATTTTTAAGGGTGAAAATTTGGAGGTTGCATGATACGCAAGATCGCGTGTTACGCAAGTATATAGGGTACATTCTTTAAAACTCTCTTCTTACTTCAAGTAAAATATACACATGCTATAGCTATATACTACTTAAGAACTATGATAAAAAGCTGCATCCAAAACATATGTAAACATCTCGAAAAAAAGACATTTAAAAGAAACATTCCATAAAACAAACTTACATGCTTAGTAATGCCATGTTAAGATCATGTGTCGAGCCTGGACTGTGGATTTCATTTTCCTGCAATTCACACTCAAGCCTGAAAACAAAAAGATATTGTAGCATCATAAATTCTAGTCTCTAAGAGGAGAATAGAGGTCCAAGAATTTAATAGTGCAATTTGGTAGATGAATTTACATAAAAAGGACATAAAATAAAATAAAAATTTCATCAAATCATCTATGGTTTTATATGAAATTACTATTCATAAATTAAATACTGGCAATATACAACTTGTAGGACCAACTCACTCAATTAAACCAAAGGATATCTATTAACATACTACAAATCATACAGAAAACACAGTGCATTATAGTTCTAATGAATACATATAACACTAGAACTTCTATGAAAAGAATAATTGGGTAAAAAAATAGCGGTGCAGAAAAAACACTTACCTGAGTGCTTTCACAAGTGTGTGTTGCTGCGCCATCAAAAAATTTACTTGTGATTTAAGAACTGCAATCTCACCATCCCTATCTCGCAGCTGCTCCTGTAGATCCACTATATTTTCCTCTAGACTTTGGCACATAGCCTGTAGTAGTGATGGTGGGAATTACATCTCTGTTTTTCTACAACTAACAGGTGCAATCTTAATTCTGTACAATATTGTATTACAATCAAATGAAATTATAGAACTTATGTGAAAATATCTAAATTCTTATCTCAGCTGCATCAGTGCAAGCGTTTGTGCACTAAGCTTTTAGTAAAAAAAATATGATCTAAAAACTAAATTTTTCTACAAGATTATTTTGCCTGTATCTTCTCAGTGGGTTAATTAACTACACCATAATTGGACCATATGAATGCCAAAATATCTGACATGCACAGAAAATTATCCACCAAACCATTTTTCTCAATAATTTTCTCAAGGCTGGGTCTTGCCTTATCAACCGTCTTTCTTAATAGTACTGTAATGTTATTTCTAATTACACGTATTTGTGATATAATATACAGTATAAGTTTTATGCCACTTAACCATGAATGCATATTTATTCAGTATCCCTTAGGTCTCACACACCCTAGGGGGTCGTTTCTCTACTTTATCTTCCAACAATTTTCCCCTTCATCTATTTTGGTTGCCTATGTCAATGATAACATGAGTGATAATAAAAACTATAATAATAATACTGGTTTATCCTGAATTAATCTTAAACTCCCATATTCAGCATTAGATCAATCAGATGTAAATCAAAAGCCCATACACTACAGGGACACTTCAAAAGAAATGGGTTCAGAATCCTTGCTCAAGTGTCTGATAACTTTCTAGAGTACAGTATACCAGTACATAATCATAACTAATACCTTGACATGAGAGGTACTATAAAACCTCTAGCATCAAGCAAAATATCCCATACAACTCCACAAACAAGACTACCTACCCGACTTTCCTCCAGGGTGTCATGAGCCCCTGGAGGATCATCTAAACAAAAGAAGTCTCGAACACACTTCTTTTCACGGATTTTTGCATGCCCTGAAAATTAAGAGACTTGGTGTTACTTCAATACATATCAAATTAAAATGTATACAATAGATTTCTCACATGAACTGTTATTAATATAAGTTTAAAAATATATAGGGTTATTAAAAAATTATATGCTTTAGTTACAACCCAGTTCCAAAAATCATAAAACTGAGTCCATCCAAATATTTAAGACATTGTTCCAACAAAAACAGTAAAAAAATAATTGAGACAAATGCTATCAGAATATAATACTTTGGAAGACCAAATGTTTATAATGATTCTAAAAAAACTTACGATCCACTATGATAGTTTGTGCTACACAAAATCTTTAAATGAGATACCCAGAACTGATACTGCTTGTTAATAAAAAAACTACCTTTTGTTATTGTTGTTAAGCACCCCACAATCACTGCAAAATATTAAAATAGATGGGAAGTCAAAGTGATTAGTATACCATAGTTTGTACTTTGAAAAATATAAAAGCACTGTACTTTTATACAAACTTGTGATACTGTAATTTGTTATGCTATACAACAGAACTGAACTATTATTGCGCTAAATGACTAAATACTGGATTAGTGTGTTCTTAAATGCCTTACCAATGATATTATCAATAAATGCCTGCAGTCCTAGTTGCCGGTCTTCAAGGAAGATTGGGTCAAAGTTATCACCAAACCACCTTTTAGGAGGCAGAGCAAATCTCAAGCCAGGGAACTCAGATCGTAGCTGTTGATGAACAAGAAACACTGAACAAAATCCTAGTTTCTGAGTACATGATAATGAATGTACCTTATCACCTTTATAACAAACAAACACAATCTAATACTGTACTGAACTACTACAGTGTACAATGTTTTTTTCTTTGTCTCAGGTGTAATACTGTGATGCATTTTTAATTTTGTTGATACATATAAAATGAACATTACAAGAATTAACTGAAAATAAAAATGATAAAAACTATACTTTGGCCATACCAAATATAAGACTGACAAATCCAATGAAACACAGACTATGGTACAGAGAAACTCTAAAAAAGGACCCATTCTCAGGTCAACATGGAAGTTTTCAAGGAACTTTTCTTCTACTATCAACAATAACTCAACTAATCAGAACAAGAACTATTTGGAAAAATCCTACTTACTCTCTTGTTCAATCTCACAAAGTCCGTATAGCGGCGAAAGACAAACCACTGATCACCAGAGGGTCGATGCATAACTTGTATTTTAAAAACCTGTACAAAGGAATCACAAATGAAATCTACATTTAGGAAATTATCATTATTCCCATACATGGAAATAATGAAAACAAAATACTATAGAATGTATCACTACAGTCAGCCTTTTGCAGATCCCCATGGAGAACATTTAAAAGCTCCAATGTATATTTTGAGTCCTTCTTATTAAATGAATCTAAAACCTTCAAGGATGATCTAGAAATTCCCAAAATAAGGAACAAGTTTCTCAGATTAAATCCCTCTTTGGAGACCAATCAACATTCTTTGGAAGCTTGAATTTCGAGTCCATGACCCCTGTGTGCTTATTCCAAATGAATATGTTTCATCTACTGAAATAATAAAATAATGTAAAAGCTCAACTCCATATTCCAAATGTGTGTTAAGAGATGATCCTAAAGCCCACATAGTTGGGTTTGTTTCTTCAAAACAAGGCTAAACATTTGAACTTGATTATCACAACAACTGTATACAATCCATAAGGAAATTAACACATTGTCTATAATGAACTTTCCAGTGCAGGTCCACTGAAAACATACTTACTGTGAACCGTGACCTCTCCTCCAGAACTTCATAACCAACAATGGGCATTCTATACAAGCAAGTGTTGTTGTTTCCTGTGTTCTGTGAAAATCCAAGGGCAGTCAGAGGACTTGAAAGAGGTGAAGAATCTGTGACAGGACCTGTTGAAATCAAATCAAAATTTGAAATTTTTAACTAATATTTTCCATGTAATACCATAAAAACAGAAAACATAAATTGTGAAGTAAAGAGTTCACCCACCTACATTAAAGGAGGGAAAAACAGGATATGTATGGTCAGTGATGAAGATTCCAACAAGTAAGCACCTGACACAAAAAGTTCTACATAATACATTGTTCAAATTATAGAGGACTACAAGACAAATTTGCCATCGGACCCAAAATTCCGTCTGGATAGATACAATAAGTAGAGCTACAAGATCTAATACTGTACGATCATCTAGGTGTTATTATTATTAATAGGGCTTAGTTTTTCCAGACCTCTGTCTCAAGTAGACTCTTCTCGGGCTGGTTATATCTAAGTGGTCAAATAACCTAACAATGCTTCTGATAAATGTGTACAAAGTTCAAATGGTTACATAGCACTTTTTATACAAGCTGTACTACTGAATACTGTAATTGGTACAGAATACAAAAATTAGTAACACCTCAATCCCAGCATCGAATATAATTTTGAGATGGGTTCTTCTTAGGGACCACTGATATTAACCATTAAAAAAGTAATATAACATACCACCACCAAATGAAGAACTCTAAAATACACCTACCAGAATCATTGGTGTTTTCTGAGCTTGGTGTCGAATCAGATGATGTCAAATTACTGTTTGAGCCATACCAAGTAGTGCCAAGAATAGGTCTGGAATGAAAAAATTACCTTAAGCTGAGGCATTCCACAGCTAAGCAAAACATAGGCCTAATCATTCTGGAATTACTTACTTTATTATTTTACCCTCATGGGATAGCCCCTATTTCAGTTCATAAACTTTGTTTATATATCAAGTTTTACAGCTTAATTCACTATAATAGTGTGTTAAATGAGAGATTCATTATAGTATGTTTTTCAGTAAGAATTACAGCTTTACTATACACAATATCACAGTATGTTTTCAGTGAGAATTACAGCTTTACTATACACAATATCACAATTTTTAAAGGTAAATTATATTTTTCCTAACTATACAAACCTGAGGTCCTTTACATAAGGAATTACTTTCAGAGTAGGCTGGAATACATCCAAATTCTTGAACAAGGTGGTTAGGCATTAACTACCGTCTGGTAGGCGAGTATAGGAGCTGCATGATCACAAGTCAGACTTCTGGGCCTTTTCGAAATGAGTGAGGAATCTAACTCATCCAAAAATGAGCTGGGAAGAATACCTAAAGTCGAAGGCATTAATCCAAAGTTCTGGGAAGGGTTTGCATTACTGCCAATCTCCCTCCCCTTGCTAGAGGAAGGAGCAGGATTGCTTCTATGATTCTGACAAGAAAAATAGAAAGGAAACTCGATGTGCAAGCTTACCGCATCAAACGCCCGATCAGCAAGTGTAAGTTTGAGTCCTATCCTGAACCTGAAGGAAGAGGAGTAGAAGGACGAGGAGGGGAAGGTGGAGAGGCCAGTACTCTCGCATCCTTCTTACCACTAGAACAGCATACCATAGGCGAGATCCAACTTGTCCTCTTGAAGGAGCCAGGTAAGCAAACACAATCTGTGAGCATCCACACTGGTCCAAGGAACAGAGGTTCCAAGGACCTGTGGGCAGATCCAAAGGAAGAAGGATATAAATATGGTCACAATAACACCGCATCTATCTTCCGAGCTAACATATTCTTCGGAGTGATGAAATGTACCCAGCCACTGGCACTGTTCGCTCTCTGAGAGAGCTAACAGTGGACATATCCAACTGCAGAGAGTTTCACACAATCTCATAAGACTCGGAGGAAGACATGTCATTACACACTTCTGCACTGAAAGTCTGCAGTGGATAAATGTATCAACACTAAATGAAGGGTGTCGATCCTTCATAGGCACAGCAACACACCAATAAGAATAAGTAATGACTGATCTGGACCAACCAATACAAAGTCCAAAACGCAGGAAATCATGAAAGATTGGAACTTGTCAACAGATGCCAAATGATTGCACTGCTGTGCATCCGAGACAGTCACAACATGACACCTGCCTTTTGAATGGTGATGCTGAGAACAACCGTGCAAATTGTCTATCTTGTTCACCAATGATGTTGAGAGATGAGATGATGATTCTCGTGAGGCATGTGCACATTAGATGAGAGTCAAATGCCCCTCTAGATACTGAGGTCCCTGTGATGGCAAGATAGAAGTTTCGCATCAGTAGTTGAATCTCAACCAAGGAGAAACAATACTATACTACTTAGTGAATGACTAAGGTGAATGTGGACCTACGTCTTCACAGTTGAATTGAGAGAAGTAAACTCTCAAGATTCTGATCATAGAAAATGTCACGTCAATGACACCAAGCAGTGAAGACGGCTCTAATCCCTGTTGTTTTACAGAGGACTTAAAAAGTTATTCCACTATTTCATTGCTGCTCGGTGAGAAAGTCAGAGCTTGCAATGAAGGTGGAGTCTTTCAGTAATGAAAATGCAGGGATTGTACTGCCTAAAGAACAGTTTCTTGTGAGTCAGATCAGAGAGGAATTTCCTATTTACTCTGGAAGCACAGCCAGTCGGTGGGTAATAGGCAAAGTCTTCTGTTATTCATTTACAATTCGGGGTAAACAAAGAATAACTGAACACCTTATGAATTAGAAAATATATATTAGAAGATAAAACACAAATTGTCTGAAGAAAATCATTCTGCATCACCACAACAGTCGATAGGGCAAGTGCAATGGAACAGAAGACTAGGCTACAGTCTTCTGTTATACCGTGGGGTAAACAGAAAGATGGTAAAGAGTCTCATGAGATATATGTCTGAAAATTTTTGCAATGGCAAAAGTGGACCACAAGACATAGGCCTTATGCGAGAATTCCGAGCCAACCAAAGACCTAAGTCTGTGATTGCCGAGCAGAGAGATTCGAATTGGTAGTTAATCCTTGACAGAGGAGAAACAATACTAAGACAAACAGAATCTTGGAGAGAGAGCAGTACTCCTCAAACTGAGTGCCTGGTAGTACATTCCATGATGGAGTGTGTTCGGCTAGAACCATAGAGCGCAAAAAAGATATGTAATAATTACATTATCATAAACAGATAAATTCCATATCTGTAAATAAACCCACGACCTAAGGGGTCATTGGTGAATTAGGAGCGCTCTACGTGACCATAAATAAGACGACAAGAAGTGAAAACTGGACCGCGCTGTGCAATGCTTGCAGTAGCCTGGTTTGCGTTTGCATGTCTAATCATTTATGTAGTTTGTCAACAGATCACAACACCTTCCATGGGAAGCGGTTGACCTGTTAACCCGCAGCGGAAACTCATGACTTCCGAGCCGGCAGACTACGTATTCATTTTGTTTTAATTATAATCAATCGCTGAGATAGCTAGCGTTCCGCTATTGACGCGATGCCCCTGTATTGTTAGTTCTCTTCTAGTTACTCAATGGAGCGGTCACCCGACCAAACCATCTCTCTACTCCAGTGATGGAGCTAAGAAATAAAGTTGTTAAGTTAAAACTTCATCCGTTTGAGTCATCTCCCTTATTCTAAAGAAGAATCAACTCTACTAGATATCACGCAGACGAGAAGGGAAGTAGAACCACAATGCTTACGAACAACAGTCATAAGAAAAGACATACAATCTGTCACTGTCTCACACCATTATACTAAGTGGACAAGCGGGAGATAAGAGATACACTTGAGCATCTGCATTTTAACCGAATTGGGAGGGAGAGAAACTCTCTCGTTCAATGATAATGCAAATGTTGTGGTGTTGTTAGGAAACAATACCATTACTCATCTCAAAATCAAAACCAGAAACTCTTGGGAGGCCCGAAAGGCTGTCCTGAGTTTCAAGTTAATTAAGAGAAGGTACTATGTCTCAGTCACATACCAGAAGAATTAACTTACAGATATGCGCCTATTACTCAGATGATGCAACTGATAACAGAAGCATGTCACAAGGAAAATACACTAGTACAGTGGACCCCCGGAATTCATGTTCTCCGGATTCGCGGACTCACACATTCGCAGATTTCTCTCAGGAACGTTTCTCCGCATTATTCGCGGAAAATTTGCATATTCGTGGTATTTTTTCTATGAGAAATATCCAAAAATTCCCGGGTTTTTTTTATTAATTTCATCATAAAATGCACTTTTTGTGATAAAACTATTAAAAAAACAAGTATAAAAATTTTTAGTGGGTTTTCTTGAGTTTTAACTAACAAGATAGGTTGTTTTCAGCATTTTTATAGGGGTTCCAACTATTCGCGGGTTCTAACTATTAACGGAGGGGTCTGGTACTCATCCCCCGCGAATACAGGGGGATCACTGTATATTCATAGGTTCCTTTAAATCGTGCTCCAGCCTAATTCTTCTTCATTCGAGAGACAAGAATAAGGACTGGAAGAAGACCTCCTTCATTCTCAAATGAAGAGAGAGAAGGTTAAGTTGTTCTGAAGGGAAACTTGTATGGTGATAACAGGGGCCCGAAGACGACTAGTTCAAGCCGAAATAGTTGTTCCAAAAACAGTAGCACTGGAGAGGCATTTCAAACTTCTTGGTGCTATCCATCCTAAACAGATTGATGCATGTTTGGTAAGATCCTAAGATTGAACCAAAAACATAGTCTCTCAAATTCAAATTCTGAGGAGTTGACTCCGTAGAATTCCTTTTATTTCCTTGTTCATTCCAGTGTAACCAGGAAGTACAGGAAAAAAAAAAAAAAGGAGGATTCGCTTTTCTTGCCCACTCTTCTCTGTACTTGCAGTGTTTTCACTCTGTCATACGTAGCATTCATTTCCTACAACTGTTTCATTCGCGTGAACGTGGGTGAAAGTCGAGCCAAGTTAAATGCAGTAAAAGCTGGCGAGAACTTGCCACGTCTTGCTATGCATCTATCTTCTCCGTGATTGAATCTCACAAAGAGGACTACACAGAGAGCTCCTCCTATCTTCTTCAGATGCCATGTCCTGAGGAACAGCAACATCAATCTTGGCACCTGAAGAATAGCCATTCCTGGCTTTCACAGGTGGGTCCGAGCCACCAACACGGCTCAGTCCCTTGTCTTGCCCTGCACCACTGTCATGATGGAGAGAAGACTACCCACCACTGACTGTGGATGTACGACCCCCTTGGAGGTTGTACACTCAGAGGTCTCGTACAAGAGTACCAGACACAACTCCCGTTCCATGAGCAGCGCCCTTGGAACCAGAGACATGAGAACAAACCTAGGTTTGAACTCCTGGGGCTTCCGAGACACTATATTTTGGGGATAGTGTTACGGTTCCTGCTCTGGAAGGAGCAGATGAGCCAAAGAGACAGCCAATTGCTCCCTCCCCAACGAAAGGATGTAGAATCTTAGAAGTCTTGAGGCAAGACTTCTTGGGGCGGAAAAAATACTTTCCTCTTCTTAGGCCGTGGAAGCCTTTGAAGAGGGAGGTGAGGAGGCATCAGATGACGAAGATAACCCCTATGAGAACTCACTGCAACACAGGAAGGGGTCGGCAACGCCAAGTTGAGTGAGCTCAGCAGATCACCACTAAATAATTATGAGTGGTAATTGTCAACAAAGAACTGTCACTTCTTCCCAATTAACTGTTCTCCTTTAAGGCCGAAGCTCCAAGAAGAAGAATAAGAGTGATTCTGTGTCTGCTGTCCTACGTGTTCGGACCCTAAGTTCCAAAGACATGAGGATGGTACTTGACCATTCACCTAGAAGGTGTTGCATGCAGTACCAGGCTCTGCAACACTCCAAACCTGACTGAAGAGTAAACTCATCTGTACTGGTAAAGGCTTGTCTCACTATCCAAGCATTCGTGATAGTGAGCACTCGGCGAGCGCTAGAATTCGTAAGAATTCCCACACTCAGCGAGAAAACCCGATGAAGCCGAGCATTCGACAAGTGCAAGCGAAACCAAGAGATCCAGGCACTCTGCGAGACTCCCGATTATCGTAATAATTATCAGGAATACCCGTTGCCCAAGCGTTTGGAAATCTCAGAAAACTAAATCACTTTGAGAACACCAGAAATTCCAAGGAATTTAATGGCTTAGCAAGACTCCCGATTTTTTTAAATAACAGTTACCAGGGATGTCAGTTTCGTCGCAGTGTTAGGAAATTACAAAAATATAGAATGCCAGAAATTCAAAGGAATTCGAGCATTCACCAAGATTCCTGGGTTATTGTATTAACAATCATCAGGAATTTGTCTTGCCCAAGTGTTTGCAGATCATAGAAGATGACCAAAACACTAGGAGAGTGCACTCTCCTAGAAATTTCAAAGAGTTTAAGCTCTCAGTGGGACCCCCGAATTTCATTAAACAATCTTCTGGGAAAGGTCCCTCCTCGACTCCTGAAGAAATCGAGGAGGAACAGACATAAAAACCATCCAAAATGCAAGCATTTAAGACTGCAATGCAAGTACAATTCAACAGAATATGCACTCGAGGCTCCCAAAACACAAGAACCCATAGGGGACCACAAATTGAAATCCGTCCAAAGGACAGGAATTGCCAGGAAGACAGTCTTCAGATGTTCGAATCCTAAGAATCTAAACACCAGATGTCAAGACGATGAGAGGTCTCTCCATCATTGACAGAAGATCCTTCCTCAACGACTTGGACGTACATAAGGTGGGACCCTAAGATCCTTCTAGGAACGTAGTCCCCCAACGCTGAATCCTACAGAGAGCACTCTGCAGGATCCCTCCTATTCACCTCGCCCCTCACGGTGTAGACATAAGAGGTAGAGGGAATAGGTGAGGAAGGTTGGACGCTCTCACTCGCCTGGCTAGCAGAAATAGCAGAAGTGAGTCGGTTTGGCCACGACACAAGTGTAGGAGAGCGTTCTTGCCCTGGAGAAACACTTTCCCGAGGGGGGTTACCAAATTCTTGCACAGCAGGAGAAACATTTGCCGCCACCGAGATCGGTCGGTCATGCGAACGTAACACGTCCGTGGTCTGGGTGGAGCTGAGCATGCACCTGACTGGTGAGGGCCAGTACTGGCCTCCAACGCGTCCAAGTCCTTGTCGAGGCTGAAACATCTCAAGAGGACTGAATGAGGGACGCCCTACCAGTCTCACTGAGTGTACGGTCCAGTGGGATCATCACGTCAACCCTGGGTACCAAGCAATCGCCACGAGAGCAATCACCAGCAAGGCGTGAGTCACCTGAATACCTCACTCCTACCTTCCACCCCATGCCCAAGTCGTGACAGTAAGCGGACTCAGCGCCATCAACTCTAGATGCACAAAAATCCATAGATTTACATGCACTCAGGGAATCTCACGAACGAGAGCCCGACAAGGAACTAGGCTTTGGGGCAGAATCTCTAGGAATAGCAGCAGAGGTGCGAACCGAAGTTTACGCCTCTATGGCTCCCGACACACTAGACCTTGGGGCAGCATGACAGTTCCTGTTCTCAAAGGAACAGGCAAGCCAGCAGAGGACCCAACTGCCTCCTCTGTTCGAGGAGGCAGACCCTTAAAAGTCACGTGATGAGACTCTCTAGAAGGGAGACTACCTTCTTCTTCAGCAGGGAGCCTTAGAAGTCGAAGGGGTGGAGTTTGAAGAAAAATATGACAATTTGTTGAAAATTGCATTTTTCCTAACTATGCAAACCTGAGGTCCTTTAACAATAGGAAGGTAACTAGCGGCAGCTGGGACGGTCGTAAGCTTCGAGCAAGGGGAGAACGGTAGTTAACTGCTTGTCCGATCGTGTGTGTGCGTGCGCCGCGCGCCCGAGAGGTTAAGAATCACTTTTGCTTTAGGCCCATGCAAAAAGTTGCAGATTGAGGGGTGGCATGAGGTGGGACTATATGTAAAGGACCTCAGGTTTGTATAGTTAGGAAAAATGCAATTTTCGACAAATTGTCATTTGTTCCGATACGTAATACAAACCCTCGGTCCTTTAACAATAGGAAGACTCACTTATTGGTGGGAGGAATCTGAGTCTTTTTGGTGAACAGACTGGTGTTCGTCCAACCTTGGAATGCCTCCCTGGTCGTAAGAGCGAGGGAGGTGTCCAAGCCTCTGTCCGATTGATCGGGGTGTGCACCGCAGGATCAATGGTCAGACCTCTGAGCCAAGTACTAAGAGAGAGGCAAGCGTATCTAGTACCAGCAAGCAAGAACTTGTTCCTGTTTGCAAGAGGCAACATAAAGTTATGGGTTTGTCTCAAGTAGGCATCCACTCCCTCCCCCTTGTTGGAGGAAGTGGAGGATATTTGCTCCTATCCCTAACTAAAGGGATAGATTGGGGCTCAGTCGAGTAGCTTACCTGCATCACATTCCTTTCCAGCATGGTGACGACCGTGACCCTCTGCCCACAGGTAGAGGGAGAGAAAGATGGGGAAGAGAAGCCAGTTGCACTCTCATTCACACATTCATTCCTACAGTCACACCAGGAATCGATGCTGTTCTGCCTGCTCGGGTGCTGGGTAAGCTTACACAACGTGTTGAGCAGCCACCACAGGTCCCAAGGAAAAAGTATCCAAGGACTTGTGGGCAATATCCCGAAGGTAGAAGGACGTGAAGGTAGTCTGGTTGGCCCAGACACCTGCCTTCAGGACCTGCGCTACGGAGAAGTTCTTACGGAACGCCAAGGAGGCTCCAATACCTCTGACTTTGTGGGCTCTCGGATGAAGGGTACGGGTGTCGTTACTACCATCAGCCTCGTACGCCCTCCTGATCACCTCACGCAGCCAGAAAGAAAGCGTGTTCTTGGATACTTCTTTCTTGGTAACCCCAGTGCTAACGAAGAGGCGTCGACACTCAGGCCTGAGGTGTTGAGTTCTCTTCAGATAGCACCGTAGCGCCCTCACAGGACAAAGCAGCATCTCATCCGTATCGTTGTCGGTGAAGTCCATTAGGGAGGGGATCGTGAAAGAATCGAACCTGTCGTCAGGGATCGATGCATTCTGAGTCTTAGCTACGAAGTTCGGGACGAAATCGAGCGTCACAGATCCCCATACCCTGGAATGTTTAACATTGAAGGACAGTCCATGAAGTTCCCCTACTCTCTTCGCCGATGCCAGGGCCAGCAAGAAGAGGGTCTTGAGGGTCAGATCCCTGTCTGACGACTCTCAGAGTGGCTCGAAGGGTCTTCGAGTCAAACTCCTAAGGACGAGAGTCACATCCCACTCAGGGGGCCTGAGTTCCCTAGGTGGGCAAGACCTTTCGAAGCTCCTCATAAGCAAGGAAATCTCGAACGAATTCGAGATGTCCAGTCCCCTCAGTTTTAGGACAAGGGCCAGGGCGGCTCTGTATCCTTTGACTGTAGGTACTGAGAGGAGCTTCTCTCGGCGAAGAAAAATGAGGAAATCCGCTACCTGCTGAAGAGTGGCTCTGAGAGGGGAGATAGACCCCGTCTACGACACCAACCACAGAAGACAGCCCACTTCCCCTGGTACACAGCTGCAGAGGACTGTCGGACGTGTCCAGCCATCTCTGTTGCTGCGCTACGAGAAAAGCCTCTCGTTCGCAAGAGATGGTGGATAACAGCCAGTCGTGAAGTTGTAGGGACTGGACTGCTCGGTGGTACCGTTCTACGTGTGGCTGGGCTAGAAGGTTGTGCCAATGGGGCATCTCTCTCTGTGCTTCCGCAAGAAGAGCCAGCAGGTCCTGATACCAAACAGCCGAGCCACCAGGATCATCCTGAGATTTGGAGTGGCCAGCGCTCAGCTGATCACTTTCCGAATCAGACAGAAGGGAGGAAAGGCGTATACGAAGAGGTTGTCCCAGGGGTGTTGAAGAGCATCCTCTGCAGCTGCCCATGGGTCTGGCACGGCTGAGCAAAAAACCTGGAGTTTTTTGTTGTGCCCCCACAGGTTGAAGAGCCTTTCCGCCACCTCTGGGTGTAGAGACCACTCGGTTCCTATCACCTGATCCCGACGGCTGAGCTTGTCTGCTACTACATTCTTCTTGCCTGGAATGTAGCGTGCTGACAGCTCTATTGAGTGAGCCGCGGCCCACTCGTGCACCTGCACGGTCAACTGGTGTAGCGGGAGAGACACTAGGCCCCCCTGCTTGTTGACGTATGCCACTACTGTGGTGTTGTCGCACATCAACACCACCGAGTGTCCCACCAAGCGGTCAGCAACTCCTCCAGGTGTGCGCCCCATCCCTCGGTTGATGCGTCTGAAAACAGTAACATCTCCGGGGGGGGGGGGGGGGGGGGGGGGGGGGGGGAGAGGAGTGCAAAGAGGCACTCCTCTTAAGAGGTTCCTGTCGTCCAGCCACCAGGCTAGGTCCTACCTCACTTTCTCCGTGAGGGACACGGGGAAGTAAGGTGGATCCTTTACCTGTGACCAACTTTCCCTTAGTCTCCACTGGAGAGACCGCAGGTGAAGACGTCCGTGAGGAACTAACTTCTCGAGTGACGACAGGTGGCCGATCACGACTTGCCATTGCTGAGCTGCCTGTTCCTGCCGAGACAGGAACCGGCCGGCTGCCTCCCTGAATCTGCTGATCCTCAAGTCTGCGGGGTGCAGCCACCTTGAGCTGCTACCTGTATCGGACGATTCCAGCGATACCCAGGAGGTACTTCATCTTCTGCTTTTGGGAGTTCGAGATCGGACTTCTCGTAGTTTATCACGATCCCCAGATTGCGACAAAACTTGAGAAGTCGATCCCTGTCCTGCAGCAACTGCGAGCGGCAGCTCGCCAGGACTAGCCAATCGTCGAGATACCTCAGAAGACGTATCCCGTGCGAATGGACCCAAGCAGACACCAGAGTGAACACTCGCGTGAACACCTGTGGGGCGGTTGACAGACCGAAGCAAAGTGCCCTGAATTGGTAAACCGTCCAGTCGACGATGAAGCGGAGGTACTTTCTGGAGGACTGATGGATGGGTATTTGGAAATATGCATCCTTCAAGTCCACTGAAAGCATGAAATCGTTCTCCCTGATGGAGTCGAGCACGGACCGTGCCGTCTCCATTGTGAACCGAGTCTGGCGAACAAATCGGTTCAGGGGAGAGAGATCTATCACCGGGCGCCAGCCCCCCCATGCCTTCTCCACTAAGAAAAAGCGGCTGTAAAAGCCCAGTGACCGATCCTCGACGATTTCTACAGCTTGTTTGGTCAGCATGGTCTTGATCTCCTGCCGAAGAGCGTCGTCCTTTGAAGAACCCTGGACATAGGTTTGAAGATGGACCGGGTTGGAGGTGAGGGGTGGCCGAGATTCGAAGGGTAGTAGATATCCCTCCTGAAGGACGTCTACTATCCAGGTCTCAGCACCGTAGCACTGCCAAGTTGCCCAATGGCTCGCCAGGACACCCCCCACTTCCGGCAGCAGGTGAGGGGAACGCCGTCCCTAGCCTTTCCACCTCGCTTCGACTTCTTCCCAGCACCTCCTCGGGGAAAGGAGGGCTGGTTACAGCCTCCTTTACCA
>NC_087205.1:37966218-38020365 GCF_015104395.2 Macrobrachium nipponense
TCAAGCTCTCGGCAACGAACGCACAGGGCAAAAATATAATGAAAAAGAGTACTTACATCTTTCAATTACACACTTTCGCCCAAAATACATGACTCGGCGCGAGTGCGCCCGCCCTCGGCACCGAGACATAATTCAAGGGTTCAATTCATGAAAAGAGCGGAAATCGCCGTCTCTACGGCGATAGCTCCATGTTGATTCATAATTAAGTAATGAAAATGAAAACAGTGTACTTACAGTTTCATTTTCAAGTCAAACCAAACCATTAGTAGAAAACACAATATAAACAAAGCATACGACGATGAGCGGGCAGAGAGCGATGACGAACACGTCCTTCACACCCGCGGCCGAAAGCAAAAGTGGTTCTTCACCTCTCGGGCGCGGCGCACGATCGGACAAGCAGTTAACTACCGTTCTCCCCTTGTTCGAAGCTTACGACCGTCCCAGCTGCCGCTAGTTACCTTCCTATTGTTAAAGGACCGAGGGTTTGTATTACGTATCGGAACAACTGAGTCTTTTGTGAACAGACTGGTGTTCGCCCAACCTTGGAAGCCTCCCTGGTCGTAAGAGCGAGGGAGGGATCCAAGCCTCTGTCCGATTGATCGGGGTGTGCACCGCAGGATCAATGGTCAGACCTCTGGACCGAGTACTAAGAGAGAGGCAAGCGTATCTCTTCGTACCAGCAATGTAAGAACTTGTTCCTGTACAGGAGCAAAGATAAAGTCATGGTTTTGACTCTTGTAGGCCTCCACTTCCCCCCCTTGTAGAAGGAAGTGGTGGATATTCTGCTCCTATCCCTAGTGAAAGGGATAGGATGGGGCTCTGTCATATAGCTCACCGGCATCTCGTCCTTATCCAGCAGGGTAATGACCGTATCCCTCTACCCACAGGTAGAGGGGTAGAAAAAGATAGAAAGAGAAGCCAGTCACTTTCTATTCACATCTATTCATACAGTCACACCAGGACTCGATGCTGTTCAGCCTGCTAGGGTCTGGGTTAGCTAGACGACGTGTGAGCAGCCACCACGGGTCCTAAGGAAACCGATCCAAGGACCTATGGGCAATATCCAAGAGGTATAAGGAAGGTGCCGGTAGTCTGGTTGTACCAGACCACTGCCTTCCATACCTGCGCCACGGAGAAGTTCTTACGAAACGCCAACGAGGGGCCAATACTTCTGACTTCGTGAGCTCTCGGACGGGACGTACGGATGTCGTCACTACCATCAGCCTCATACGCCCTCCTGAAGACCTCACGCAGCCAGGACGAAAGAGTGTTCTTGATACTTCTTTCTTGTGACCCCGTTGCTAACGAAGAGGCGTCGACACTCAGGCCCGAGGTGTCGAGTTCTCTTCAGATAGCGCCGTAGCGTCCTCCCAGGACAAAGCAGCATCTCATCCACATCATTATCTGCATGAAGTTCCCGTACTCTCTTCGCGATGCCAGGTCCAGCAAGAAGAGGGTCTTGTGAGTTCCCTGGTTTGGCAAGACCTTTGGAGGCTGCTCTTAAGCAAGGAGATCTCGAACGAGTTCGAGATGTCCAATCCCGTCAGTTTCAGGACGAGCGTCAAGGCGGCTCTGTATCCTTTGACTGTGGGAACTTAGAGGAGCTTCCTCGGCGAAGAAAAACGAGGAAAACCGCTACCTACCTGAACTGAAGAGTGGCTCTGAGAGGAGATAGGCCCCTTCTACGACACCAACCACAGAAGACGGCCGACTTCCCCTGGTACACAGCTGCAGAGGACTGACGGACGTTTCCAGCCATCTCTGTTGCTGCGCTACGAAAAAAGCTTCTCGTTCGCAAGAGATGGTGGATAACAGCCAGCCGTGAAGACGTAGGGACTGGACTGGTTCGGTGGTACCGCTCGACGTGTGGCTGGGCGAGAAGGTTGTGCCAATGGGGCGGGGAATTCTCTCGGTTCTCTTGCGAGAAGAGCCAGCAGGTCCGGATACCAAATGGCCTGTGGCCATTTGCGGAGCCATCAGGATCATCCTGAGATTCGGGATGACCAGTGCTCGACTGATCACCTTGCGAATCAGGCTGAACGGGGGAAAGGCATAGGCGAAGAGGTCGTCCCACGGGTGTTGAAGAGCGTCCTCTGCAGCTGCCCATGGATCCGGCACGGCCGAGAAAAGAACACCTGGAGCTTCCTGTTGTGCCGGATGGCGAACAGATCCTCGACTGGTCGCCGCCACAGGTCGAAGAGCCTTTCCGCCACGTCCTGGTGTAGAGACCATTCGGTCCCTATCACCTGATCCCGACGGCTGAGCGTGTCTGCTACTACATTCCTTCCCTGGAATGTAGCGTGCCGACAGCTCTATTGAGTCAACTGATACAACGGGAGAGACACTAGGCCCCCCCTGTTTGTTGTTGACGTAAGCCACCACCGTGGTGTTGACGTACCTCAACACCACTGAGTGTCCCATCAAGCGGTCCTGGAACTCTTGGAGAGCGAGGAACGCTGCCTTGAGTTTCAGTACATTGATGTGAAGGTGCTTGTCGTTCTCGTACCACACTCCTGAAGTCCGCAACTCTTCCAGGTGTGCGCCCCATCCCTCGGTCGATGCGTCTGAGAGCAGCTGCATGTCCCGGGGGGAGGAGTGCGCAGAGGCACTCCTCTTAAGGGGTTCCTGTCGTCCAGTCACCCGGCTAGGTCCTGCTCACCTCCTGTGTCCGTGACAATGGAAAGCTTGGGGGATCCGTGCCTGTGACCAACTCTCCTTCAGTCTCCCTGAAGAGACGCGAGGTGAAGAACGCCCGTTAGGGACTGGCTTTCCCGAGTGACGACAGGTGTCCGATCACGACTTGCCATCGCTGAGCTACCTGTTCCTGCCGGGACAGGAACTGGTTGGCTGCCTCCCTGAATCTGCTGATCCGCGAGTCTGCGGGGAAGACTCGCCCTGCTACGTGTCGATCCGCATACCCAGGTACTTCATCCTCTGCTTGTGCTCGAGATCGGACTTTTCGAAGTTCAGAACGATCCCCAGATCGCGACAGACTCGAGCAGACGATCCCTGTCCTGTAGCAACTGCGAGCGGTAGCTCGCCAGGACTAACCAATCGTCGAGATACCCCATCAGACGTATCCCGTGCGAATGGGCCCAAGCAGACACCAGAGTGAACACTCGCGTGAACACCTGTGGGGCGGTTGAGAGACCGAAGCAAACGTGGCCTGAGCTGGTACCACCGTCCCGTCGAGGATGAAGCGGAGGTACTTCTGGAGGACTGATGAATGGGTATTTGTAAATACGCATCCTTCAAGTCCACTGAAAGCTGTAATCGTTCTCCCTGATAGAGTCGAGCACTGCGCGTGCCGTCTCCATCGTGAACCGGGTTCTGGCGAACCAACCGGTTCAGGGGAGAGAGATCTATCACCGGGCGCCAGCCTCTCGTAGACTTTCCACCAGGAAGAGTCGGCTGTAAAAGCCCGGTGACTGATCCGTGCCGATTTCTACAGCTCTCTTGCTCAGCATGGTCTTGATCTCCTGTCCTCAATGCTACGTCCTTCGATGCCCCTGGAACGTACGCCTGCTGTTGGACCGGGTTGGAGGTGAGGGGTGACCGAGATTCGAAGGTTAATAGATCTCCCTCCCGAAGGACATCTACAATCCAGGTCTCGGCGCCGTGGCGCTGCCAAGTTGCCCATGGCTGGCCAGGCACCCCCCCCACACTTCCGGCAGCAGGTGAGGGGGAACGCCGTCCTTCCACTGTGAACGTCGTCTGGGTGGGCTAATCGACACCTGACAGGAGAGAGCCGATACCGCTCCGACTCATTCCAGTCCTCGTCGAGGTCGAAACCTCAGGAGGACCGAAGGGGGTATTTAAATACGGTGTCCGAAGACACGTAGAAACGCCTCTGTCGCAGTAGAGGAGGTGATCGCGGCAGACCCACCGTCGATTTGGGTTCCCTCTCGGGCCCCAAAACGACTCGAGCCGAGACGTGGCTCTGCTGGTGGGGGAGCGGTGATCCTTCCCCGAGATCATTGTGCTGACGAATCAGCGCCGTAAACCTCGACAAAGTCCCTCTGGATCTCGGAAGTCACAGCATCTTGCAGAGTGGGACCGTTAAGCCCTTCGAACAAGAGCATTTCCGAGAACCTTCCTCCTAAGAAGGGGGAACAGCGACAGCCCTCTCGGTCTTCCCCATCTACTTGCGCATACGTCCTGGCCGGTCCCAGAACCGTGCCTGGCACGTAGGGCGTTGTGGTGGGATCATGAGGGGCGCACCCCTCACGATCACTCCTCAATACCTCGCTCCTCCCGGTGTAACCCGAGGAGGTTGAAGGTACGGGAGAGGCAGACCTGACGCTCCCTCATTGCTCGCTGGCAGCACCAGCAGGCTTTGAGGGGCTGCAGGCGATCGTCAACCCGCGGTGGCGATCGAGCTGCAGGCCTGGTCGAACCGTCTCCTGTGGAGAACGGCTGGACTGAGCACAGCGGCCCCGATCTCGAGTATCAGAAGAGCTGGTGCTGGTTGCCGTACCCGTTCGCTTTCTGTGAGAGCGACGGTCAGGCGACCTGCAGGCTCCACTGTCACAGTGAGACCGGTGCTTGTCCTCACGGCACGTCACGTCGCTGGTTCCCAGCCGTGGCTGCACCGGCGAACGGGAGGACCTCTTCCCAGCCTCAGCCCGTGGTCGGTCGTGGACCGTCACGTCCCCGGGTTAGCCAGCTGTTCGCCGCGAGAGTGAGAGCTGGTCTGGTGAGAGTCGCATAAGCGGCTGTCACCAGTCTTCCGCCCCCGTGCCGTGAACCTGACGCTGAGCGGACTCAGAGGTCTGGTTCCTGGCGCACGGTCGCTGTAGGCGACCGTACACTCGGTACCTCCCTGCGAACGAGAGGCCGAGACGGACCTGATGCAGTGGCAGAAACCACTGACACCAGGCGAGGAAGTACCGGTGTTAGCCGGTACCCCTCTGGTCCCCGTAGTCGTCTTCCTTGCGGAAGAAGAGACGGGTGCCCCGCTCCGAAGGAGCAGGAGGACCAGCGGAAGGAACCCTCCCGTCCCACCGAGGTGAGACGGGTCCCGAGAAGCTCCCGAGGGAGACTTCTTAGGAGGGAGGAGGCAACCTTCTTCTTCCTCGGCTGTGAAGCCTTAGAAGTCGAAGGGGAAGAGGCGGCAGCCGACGACGATGAAGAAGATGAAGACGACGACGACGACACCTTCCTCCTCTTCTCGTCAGCTTTCCTCAGGACAGACATAAGATCTGCTATCCGGGCGGAGCCGGGGCTGCTGTAGCCGAAGCCACAGGGCCCGGACGCACCTGTACAGACAGACCAAAGTCTGGGGTAGTACCACCACGAACAGGGACGACATCAGCAGGTATGGGCATCTCAGGAACAGCAGGCACAGCCAGCACAGCATCGGTAGGGACAGCCAGCGCAGCAACGGCAGGGACAGCCAGCGCAGCAACGACAGGGACAGCCAGCGCAGCACTGCATGGACAGTCAGCCCAGAATCGGCAGGTACGGCAGGCAGCACCGGAAACACAGGAAGTGGAGCAGCAGCCAGCAACATCCTGGTACTGGCGGCAGGTCCAGGGGCGAGCTCTAGGGCAGCGGAAGTGTGGTCGCTGCAGCGCGGCAACCACGAGCGGTGGCGGCGGCACGCCCCCCTCTCGGTACGGCGAACGGCACTTCACAGCGGCTGTAGGCAAGACTGTTACCACGTGAGGCGAGTACACCAGGTGAGGAGGGACGTCGTCACCTGGTTGCGTGGTCACCACTCCATGGGTGACCGCAGTAGGCCCAGACATAGAACCGCAGCCCTGGACACTAGCACGCCCCTGCAAATCGAAGGACGCCCATACCTCACCAAGGTCACCCTCGTGGCAGTAGCACCTGCGGAAACTAACAGTAGTAGCGATTAGTGGGGGGGGAAGTCCCCTCGCGCGGGGGGATGAGCCCTCTCCGAACGATGGAAGACCCTAATACAATTGTAACATCGGGCACCGAGCGCCCTCCCCCGCGCTCGACGGATCGGGCGAGGAGAAGAACGCCGATAACCTCCCCCCCCCCAAGGGGAAGGGCCACTGTGGGAGCTGAGCGGGGGGGGGTTCTCGTTCCCCACCCCCGCACAGTACCCATGTACGCAACAACAATATAAGAGCCCGCGAGCAATCGTGCCATCGGCCCGAATGCAAGGGCATAAGGATCAATTCCCTGACTGAGCGGAACTTGAACCAAATAAATATTGATGCAATCAATAATAAGGTATAAAATGAAAATGCATCTTTACATACGATTCACTCCACAATGAATAAGGGCTCAGGATCGAGCGCATTTGCGCCCTAGGTACCGAGCGCAAGGGTGAAAGGATCAATTCCTTACCTTTATGGATCAAGGTTTCTGGAAACCTTGATCCATAATGAATTGATGCAATCAAAAATATATGAAAATGAAAAGACTACTGCGCTTGCGATTTCACTTCATACAAATAAAAAGGGGAAGGATCAATTCCCGGGAATAGCAGAAACATTGATCCCAGTAAACAATGCAATCTCAAAAAAAAAAAAATGAAAATGAAAAAGAACTGCACTTGCGATTTCACTTCATTCAAAAATAAAAGGGGGAAGGAGGCAATTTTCCGGGTAAGCTCGGAAACTGATCCAAAATGAGTATTGCTACAATCAAATAATATGAAATGAAAAGAATACTGTACTTGCGATTCCACTTCCATACTAAATAAGTTTCCGTGCCGAGCGCATTCGTTCGGCAACGGGCATACAGGTCAAAAAAATATAAATGAAAAGAGCACTTACTTACGATTTTCATCTACACATTTCCAACCCAATCTACGCTCGGAGCGAGTGCTCCCGCCCTCGGCACCGAGCATACACAATACGAGGATCATTTCTGGGAAAATGAATTCCCGCACTTACGCCCTTCAGTCCCGGCACTCGGGTAATCGGAGGGCGTGGTGAACCAAGATCCTTAATTCACAAAGAATTCAATGAAATGATTGTACTTACAATTCAGTTTCACTAGATAATTAGAAAAAGAAAAACACAATCATGCGAAAGCAAACGACGATGAAGCGGGCAGAGAGCGATGATACACGTCCACACGCCAGCAGGCCGAAAGCAAAAGTGATTTGTTTACCTCCCAGTCGCGCGAGCGCGCTGTCGGACAAGCAGTTTAACTACCGAACCCCTTGTTCGAAAGCTTACGACCTATCCAGCTGCCGCTAGTACCTTCCTATTGTAAAAGGACCGAAGGTTTGTATGCCGTGTCGGAACAACAAAAGATTTCAAATCTTTGTTCAAACACAATGAAAGAGCCTTTTTTGAAAGAACTCCTTAACAATAAAGCCAGGGTGGTCTTTGATATGGGCAAGTCTGGCCTTTTTCGGAACAATGCAGATTGTCCGAAGGACTTCGACTTTCTTTAGTTTTATGTAAATAAAACTTGAGAGACCCGACAGGGCACAGGACTCTCTCTGGCTCTTGCCCAATAACTTGTGCCATCCCTTGATTCCAAGCTCCTGGCCCAAGGACTAGACGGGTTTCCATTCTTAAGCCACAACGGAAGGTTTAGAGAACACACCGCATTGTGTTCCCTAAAGCCAAAAAGTCTGACGATGGCTAAAACCTCACTAACCCTCTTTGTCGTATCTAGAGTGGTTAGAAAATAGGCCTTTCTGGTCACGTGCAATAAGTTAACAGAAAGGAGAGGTTCGAAATGCTTTGACATCAAGAACTTCAGACTACATCTAAGTTCCATATTGAAAGCTTCGATCTGGACATGCACAGTCAGTCCGTCTGTACTAAAGTCAGGTGACCGACCAGGTGACCAGTCAGACGAATCAAGGACAGCAAGGCTGTCCCCTGAAGACTAAAATGCACTATTCTTCGCTGAAGGATGAGTGTCTGGACTGCCTGGGCGATTCAAGCTAAACAAACCTTGGGGGTGTATCAACGCAACCCAACGTCGTCAGCGAATCAACTCATGAGCCAACTCCTGACTCGAGCTTCTGGTGCCAGGAGAAAGGAGCGCGGAGCAAAAAGGCGATTCAGTCCCGAAGGACGAATGCCTGACAGTCCAAACTGGTCTCATGTTACATGATCATCGGGGGTGTATCAACGCAACTGACTTCGTCAACAAGTAACTCAGGGCTACTAAATGTCGCCTGATCTCGCACGAGCGTCTGACTCCGAGAAAACAGGTGAGACAAAAAGTAGATGGAGAGCGAGTTTCGAGATTCCACAGACCTCAAAAATCGTGAAGGGCTTTGTTATTTGACAGATGCAAAACTCTGAGCCCAAAGGCCGTCAACGACATATTTGTGTATTCTTTAATAGTTGTGACTGCCAGCTTATCCCATTCTTCAGACAGAAAGGGAAGACGGTAATCTTCCTAAGAGTTTGAAAAAAAGAGGAAAAGAGACTAAACATCCATCCCCGTTCAATACCATAGGATGGCGTGTAATGCTACCGCTCCCGGAACGAGAATAAGGGAGCAGAGTAGATGAAGCCTCTTCGTCCTCAACATAGCGAAGAGATGTATGAAAGGATGTCCCTAAAGTCTCCACAACTCTGAACGTACTTCTAATCAAAGATTCCACTCGGAAGTCAGTAGTTGCTGCCATCGATCGAGAAGATTTGTACGGACTTTTGCAATCCTGTAACGAACCTCTTGAGGATCGTTACGTTCTATGCCTGTTGTCATAATAGGCTCTTTCTCGTAAACTCTAACAGGGACCGAGAGATGATACTTCTTAAGATATGAGAGAGCTGTGGAATTGTCCGAGTTGATCTGGACCACTGGTTCCAAAAACTCGTTCTTCGAGGACTGGAGGGACGACCGAATTGCTTCCAATTCTTTCAGATTATGTGCCAGGACATCTGAAACCCTCTCCAGATGCCTGGCACCTTCTCGCTATCACCTCAGGTGATATTCGAAGCACTGAAAGATGTTCAGAATCATTTCTAGATCTTGGATAATATTTCAGTTTTCCGATAGGAAAAAACTGTAGAGGTCTGAATTGCAGTCTATTCAGGGAAACAAACTTCTTCAGGAAGGAAATGGTCCCCAGCAGGCTCATCCATTCCCTCACCGAGTATGCTTACTTCCCTAATAAGGCTGCGCTTTACCTAAGCAGGAGAGCATATAATAGCGCAATGTCGCGGTAGACTCGTAGTCCTATTACAGTGCGGTAACGAGCACCGAAAGAAAGAAATATCTCCTTCCTTCAGCACCTCGATTGTCCATTCGTCCGCTCCCCTTAGTTTCCACTCTTGCCAGTATTGGGAAAGCCTGGCTCCCACTCGTGTCTGGAGGCTGACAAAATCATTTCCTGGATTTAGGTTGCAGCTTAGGAGTTTTCCTGGGTTGTCCTCCTGCAGCCGTCTTCTGGGTTCCTCTCGCAAAAGCCTTCCCACGAAAGGGCTGACGCGTGGGAGGAGTCTCCTTCTCCTTCCTGGCTAAAAAGTTAGCCGGAAGTACCTTCCTAGCAGTCCTGGTGGTCAAGTCTTGTGTTGCTTGCGCAAGAGCAGCCAACAAGTCCTTTACCAGCTCTGAAGGGAATAGCTGTTTCGTTAATGGAGCATATAAAAGCTCTGACTTCTGTGCTAAAGTCACTCCCGACGAAAGAAAGGAACAAAACATAGCCCTCTTCTTAAGAATACCAGGCAATCAAATGCATCAGTGTCTCGTTCTTGTTGTCTGACACATCAGCGAGAGCTCCAAGAGTCCAATCCATTAAGCTGAAGACTTCAATGGTTCTGAAAATGCCTTTCAGCAAGTGGTCTATTTCTGACCCGGACCACATAACCTTAGCCTTGGACATGGCAGTCCTACGCGATGCGTCTACAAGCCTGGAAAAGTCCCCTTGGGAGGAAGCAGGAACTCCCAATCCGAGAGCTTCCCCAGTCTCGTACCACACGCTCGATCGAGAGGCCAATCTTGTTGGGGGGAAGGAAAAGGTAGTCCTACCCTGTTCCTTCTTCTTGACAATCCAATCATTCAGCGTAGACAAAGCTTTCTTGGCCAATCTGGCCAAAACCGTCTTCCTGAAGGAGGAAGACTTCTGAGGTCTACCCTTCAAAAATTGCGAGGGTGGACTTCAAGGAACTGCTTGCTAGAAGTCTGCCGGATACAAGTCTGCCAAGACCGCAAGTAACCTTTTGAGATCCGCTTCGTGCAGATTTTCTTGCGTCTCATAGTACGAGATCTCTTCTAGCAGATTGACATTGTCTGAAGTCGAACGAGTGGGAGAATCACATCCGTCGTCCTGTCTGTCTGCGTCCAGCAGCCTGTGACGGAGTGTCACGCTCCTTGACGCTTTCCGTTATGCGTCCAGCTTGCTGCGAGGGAGCGTCTACCCCCGCTGCAGCTTGCAGCAAGTCCGTGTCACGCTGACCGTAAGCGTCTCCCCGAGCCGGTTCCGATCGTATCCTCTTGACTGGCCCATTAACGTCCTTGGGTTCTCTCTTGTGCATCTCTCCTTTCAATCCTTGTGACTTGAAGGCATCAAACAGGGACGAAATGGACTGTTGAAGTCCCGACAAGAACGCTGCTTGCGGTGCCTCTTGCTGTTCGGGAATGACTGAAGGCGGCACTGCCCATCCATCTACCACTTCGGAGACACTAGTAGTGGTCTTTTGTCGACGAGGTGGAGACGCTCTTTGAGACACCTCCCAGTCTGGGGGAGGGGGAGAAGCATGCACCGATATAAAGCAAACTTCTCCTTCTTCCGAAGAGCTGTGCGTCATGCGTCTCTGTTTCGGAGTGGATGCGTCGTCCTCCTCCGATAAGAACTTCTCCGGCGAGCTCCAATTACTGCACGACGGTTGTTGTAACGCTAAGGGGGACTTGCGTCTCTTGAGGGGTCTTGACTGTAGGGGTTGACGCCAACCGCGTCGAGGTCTTGCGTCATCAGACGAAGACGCAAGCACAGAAAGTCTCTCTTCGTCCGAAACTTCCTTACCTCCTGCCAAAGGGGACGGCCGCCTGTGCGACATCTTGCCTCTTATATAGGCAGGAGAGCAAGGATCCGAACACTTCCTCATCTCACCTTTCCTGTGGCGAGGGAGAGCGTCCTGGAATGCGTCAACAGGATTACTCGAGGGGACGCCCGTCCGCTGTATAACGTCTCTCACCTCCCTTAGTCGATCGACGTTCCTTCTCCCAGGGGTTGGGGAGCATGGAAGAGGTCCAGGGCTAGGAGCATGACAGACACGAACGGACGCACCCTCCACTGCACTATCACTATCACCGAATATGCGTTGCAAACCCCGCACTGCACCCCACATCACTTCCTTATCCGAAGTAAGGGATTTCACTTGTACCCCTAAGGCAGAAATCGCGGCCATAATATCTTTCATGGTTGGTTCACTTACCTCCGACTCCGTAGGAGGATCTGGTACTACTACCTTAGGATCAAGATTAGGAATTAGGATTTAGATACGTTAGAAGGGGGCAGATTATCAGAAGATCTAGAAGAAAGAACACTAGAAGATCTAGCTCTCCTAATTCTATCTCTTTCTAAACGTCTCACATATCTATCATAGTCTCTCCATTCTCTCTCCGACAGACTCTCACATTCATTGCATCTATCTTCAACAGTACAAACGTGTCCTCTGCAATGCTTACAAATTGAGTGGGGATCAAGAGCGGCTTTAGGAAGCCGGGTCTTGCACCCCTTCACACACATTTTCACAATAGAGTCAGCCATCTTGAGAAAACCAAAATCAGAGAAAAAATTCCAAGTCGGAAAACAACAAAGTCTATCTAAGCACAAAGAAAAGCCAAGAATAGTCCAAAATCAGCGAAAGCCATCAACGAAAAAACCAAGAAAAAATGGGTACTTCACCAATTGTAGCAAACCCAAACAAAGAAGAGCGAATTTCAAAACGTGCTGCACCAAGCGACGGCAGGGAATTTCTGAGGACAAATGGGAATGGTTCCAGGTACCTGGATAGAGGGAGTACAGGTATGATCATCTGACCGTCTATCGGCGATAGCCGCGAATTTTGAATTTCTGCCGTGCTCGCGACGAATCGGCGGGATTAAGCTATTTATATGTAACTACCAGGGAAGTTAGATATATAAAATGTTGTTTTATTGTGCTGATTACAACTGCAATCTTGAGTAAGATCAATAAACGTTACATATATACGCTAACATTGTTCAAATGAGTGCTGGGAAGGCTGGGAAAGATGGTGTCCATCTGTGAACAGACCCGTCCATCCATCCACACGATAGCCGCCATATTGGATTTCAAAACTACCTTGAAAACATATTTTACGAAGAGCATCACATGCTTATTTTACTTCGTATGGGGCTTTCATATATCACATTATGTTGACGAAACTTCAATCTTTTGAATGGTATGCTTAGAGTTGTAATTGTATTCTTGTTTCACCAATTAAATATCAAGTGACTAAGACCCGTCCAGCATGATGAGGGTTGGTCGTCCGTGATTGTTTACCCTACTTACTTCGAAAGGAGAGTAGAGGTCTTTAGCTGTGTCTCTCACCAACAACAAGTCGCGACTGATGACTATCTCCGGTGTCAGGACGTGTTAGGTATAGCCTAAGTACTTTTTTGGAGGGTGTCCAGCCGTGACCGTCAGTGTGTTGGCCCAGTCCATGCAGACCCTAGTTTGTATGGGACTTTCATATAGGGTAAAAAACCGCATGGTACAGGGGTGGACCATGTATGATCAATGTGTACAACCCCAAGAAAAGTACATTATAACGCGTCCTGACACCGGAGTAGAGGTCTTTAGCTCCGTTTCTCACCAACAAGAAGTCGCGTCTGATGCCCATCTCTGATGTCAGGACGCATTATAATGTACTTTTTTTGGGGATGTACACATTGATTGTACATGGTCCACCCCTGTACCATGCAGTTTTTTACCCTATCACATTATGTTGACGAAACTTCAATCTTTTGAACGGTACGCTTAAAGTTGTAATTGTAGTATTCTTGTTTCACCAATTAAATATCAAGTGAATATGGCCTGGCCAGCGCAATGACGATGGATCGTCCACGGTTGTTTACCTCATACCTATCGTGTGGGAACAAACAACAATCTCCAAGGAAATACCAGACACGCCACTATTGCTTAAATTAGGCTAACCGTTGATGATGATGTTACCCTACTACCTATTCATAAAACAGGCCATGGCTTTCCCATAGGCCAAAATTGGCTCAGCTTAGGTAGCCTATGTCTAGTACTCCTTTTAGACAGATTAGCATAGGCCTAACGAGCCAAGCTATAAAATAGGTAGTTTGTTCTTGAACCTATCTAGCACAGCCTAATTAGACCTAAGATAAGCCAAGTAAAATAACAGCATCCCCAATTTATATGGACTGGGATACCTACCCTAGCAAGTAGTAGCCTAGGTAGGTAGCAGTGGCAGTCAGGAAGTCTTCCATGGTCTTCGTCAACTTAATCCTACAAACGGGTCTAAATATCACATACCTCCCATTTTAAAGAAAAATATGCAAAGAAATGGCTTTAAAATTATACACACCATCGTAAATCTCGAAATTCTCCCCCAATTTCGCTATTTCTTCCTCAAATAATTGTCATAGTTAAAGAGGGGGTGACGCAGTTGACAACAACAACAATATTCGGAAAGAACGTCGCCGATCTCCACCTCCTCCAAAGTGCACTAATAGTATACGAAAAAAAAGCAATTCACATGATAGGTAATCAATGAAACATCAATATATAAGGGATATTCTGTAGTCTTGGTAACATGATAAAATTGTGTTAGTTCGAAAATTTTAAAATAAAATCAATTAATGTAATTTTACTACCTAGTTACTTGTAAATTAAGTCGGAAGTATTACAATCTTTTTTTTTTCTTTTACATTAGGGAATGTTCGGTACGAAAAAATAATAACCATTTAAAGTAAATTACAGTAATTTATACTTATTCCATCAAATTTATAGGAATTTATGTAAAAAATAATAAATATTTTTCAAATTATGATAATGAACGTAATATATCAAAGAATTAGTCGTCGATTCATAAATCACCTGACATTGTAAACAAAGGATGTAAATTTTTCAAGAAAAACATAACTTCAAGCTATGTTTCAAACTTTTTGTCACCAAAATAAAGTTTACTTGGTTCTGGGTATTCAACTGACCCACATCAAGAATAGAAAAATAACAGTACCCTTAATACACTTTGATGTACATTGACCAGCGGAATGAAGAAAACTTGAATATTCAAAATTACTTCTAAATAAAGGTTACCGAGAGCTTAACATTTGTAGAAACATAGCAAAGTGGGAATTGAAAAGATGCAAAAGAAAAATGAATAAATAATATAAAAAATATAGTAAAAACTAAGGGGTAGTATATCATATCTATTTTTAAAAATATATACTAACATGAAAGCACAAATTATTCAATAAACTTAGATGCAATTCACACACACACAAAAAAACAGCGCATAGATCAACTTTTTTTATGAAACTGTAGTGATTGCATATTTTTGGTCCGGAAATTATGGGTAAGGATTCCGATAAGATAATTATGAGTTGCGCACATTCGACATAACTGATATGGAATACAAATAATACAGGGTGCAAAATTTTGAACACTTTTGTTAGTGCATCAAAGCTGGTTTGAACAGGATTCTTGCCTCCTTCATGAATAATGCAATGCAACCAAGATCGAGCAATATAAGCCCCAACTTGATATCAGGATCTAGGCTGCTAATGTCGTCTTTCAAGCAAAAACTAGATTTCGCTCGTTAAGAAATACGTCGTACTCTTTTTTTCTTTTTCTTCTTTTGTTAATGTGCAGAAGCGATTACAAGAATATTCCATTTCTCTGTTTTGCTAATTTCTTCTTTCTCTACAAACTTGTCCCTATTTGGGGTCGCTGTAATGGTTCTTCAATTCAACACACTTTTATTTTGCTTAACATTACCATGAAATAGGCTAGCCAATCTTTTCACTATCCATAGCCTATTTCTTTCATGTCCTATGAGTGAAAGTAATGATGTCATCATAATTAACATCACCAATTGTCTTTTGTAGCGACACTATTGTCGCGAAAAACTCGTGCACAAGTTTTCCGTGACTTATTTTACTCCCGTCCGTCCACCTCTATTTTCCTGCAATTTGCTGGTAGGCAAATCATTCATTAGTAGGCGAATTGCCAAGTAAACAACAATCTGGCGGCACAAGCGGAATGGTTATTTTATGATATTATGATTTTATCGTTCCTCGCTTCATCCTCTCTGTGGTAGAATGACTGAATGACTCAATAGTTATAGTAACATAAATCGTATACGAAAGGAGAAAATGTTTCCTTTCATAGAATTAAAATTACGTAAAAAATCCCTAGCCCGTTCAGGTATAAAAAGCGCATGCAATCTCCACTCGCCCTTCTAAGGGCTGCTCTGTGAGCAAGAACCCATGCTGACATAAGGCCAGCTCAATCTCAAACAAGAAGACTCGCCCTCTCACTTCTAATAAATCTAGCTCAGGTCAAAGCTCCTCCGTGCAGAGTAGGGGGTGCACACACACGCGAGTAGACGCTACCACGAGGGAAGTTGCGAGGGACGCCATATGACCATGAAGTAAGTAATCGTTCTTTGTATCAGCCATCATTGGGCTAATCAACTAAAATCGATGCTGCCATTGTTTTAAGAACCTTCGGGAATGTGTCCCTTCTAGATTGATTGAAATATTATTCCAATTTAAATTATTTTTACTTTTTTTTCTTCTTTTTTTTTTTTTTTTTTTTTTTGAGTGGCCGCGTGACCACGTCAAGGTTCACTGAATTAAGGGTGCTGTCACGAAAAATTAGTGTACGAATTTTCCGGGACTCATCTTCCTCCCCTCCATCTTGTCCCCACTTGTAACAAGACGATTTGTCAAGTATAAGGCAGATTGGCAGCTGCAGTGAAATGGTTCCTTTTTTGTGTGCCCATATTTGTCTTCCTTTTTAAAGAAAATTAATTTGACTTAAATGACTAACCCGACCCGCTTGGCTATAAACCCTAGCTGCACCCCAAGCTCGCTCTCTCTCTCTCTGTTAATTAACATAGCTTAAATAGCAACACTTTCGGGTCTTGCACGTGGTGTATGGGTGAGCTTGGTCGTGAGGGAGGTGCAAAGGACCAAATTTTGTACATGAAGTAAGTAATCGTTCTTTGTCTTAGCCATTGTTGGGCTAATCAATCGGAATCATAGTTGTTATTGATTAAAGAACCTTCAAGCAAGTGTTTTTTTCTGGGTTAATGAAGTATTATTTCAATTTAAGTGATTTTTGTGTGTTTTTGAGTGGTCGCGTGGTCACGTTGAATTAATCTAAATTTGGGGTGCTGTGCCACCCAAATTAACGTAGGTATCACTGCTTTGTTTCACATTGGTAAATTTTAGTTTTGTAATAAAAGTGTAAAAATCCTTTGTGCTAACCTTTCGAGTTGTCCTTGTATATGGGCTGGAACCTGTCTATCATTAAGGTAGGGCTATCAGCCCATAACATCGGGCACGAACTAGTGAAAGTTGCTATAATATTCGCGACAGGTGCTGTGTCACCTATGTTCATGCGTCATCATTCAATTCATTGTTTATGTGATTCAGATTCTAGTTTTGTAATAAAATTGTTAAAATCTTCAGTGTTTTCTATTCGAGTTGTTCTTGTGTACGGGCTGGAACCTGTCCTTTAACCCATGAACAGCAGCGTGTATGCTGCCAAAATGCGACGCCTATTTCACAAATTTTTTTAATTATCCTTGGAAATTTCCTTATCAAATTATCTTTATAAGAATAGTAAAGTTTTATATTTACCACTGGAATCGCCAGAAAATGGCCATTATTACTGCAATAATTTTTTTTTTTGCAAAGAGAACACACACACACACACATATATATATCTAATAAAAGGAGCCCATAAAAACACCAAAATGTAGAGAGAAAAGTACTATATTTCAGAGACTGCTGTCTCTCTCTTCAGGTATATGAATGAGAAAAGTTTACAGAAAAGGTGGTATTTATACCCAGAGATCCGTCCACAAGTAAGCCAATTTAGGTCACCCCCACTGATAATCTTCCTTTAATCTTCTTAAGCGTTGGTTGAATGAACACTTCGTCGACGACATCTGAGATCCACGCCCCTTTTGAGATGTTCATTACCTGCTTCTCTTTTATTAAGGCCGATTCCATCATTTGACTCTTGTACCGGCAGTTGCTGCTATAAATTACACGTGACATATTCCAGTTTATTCTATGGTTATGTTCATTTATATGGTTGAAAATAGCCGAGTTCTGTTGTCCATACCTAACTGACCGTTTGTGTTGTATTAATCTCTGGGGAAGTGATTTACCTGTAAATCCGATGTAAGATTGGTCACAGTCCTGGCATGGGATCTCATATACCCCACAGAGTCTTTGGGAGTATTGTCTTTTGTTGGACGTTAATCAGGGATTTGGCTAAGGTATTTGGGTAGGTAAATGCAAAAGGGTTGGATTTCCCAAGGGTGTGGGTTATTCTCTTAATCGTCTCCAGGTGAGGAATTTTTATTTTATTGTTGGGTGTGTCTCTGGTCTTGTCTTTAGGGGTCGGTAGAAAATTACGTTTGCTTTTTGAATTGCTTTCTCAATTATATGGTCAGGATACTTTAAAGATGAAAGCTGCTTGCGAATTAGTTCAAATTCTTTTTCCAGGAAATCTGGGGAACAAATTCGTAAGGCTCTTAAGAATAGGTTGCCAGCTACACCTATTCTTGATAGGTAATGTCGTGATAGCTTAAGTAGTGAATATATGAAAGTGAGAACATTGGTTTTCTGAATATGGTAAATTTGTATTCTGTCGTGTCTCTGATTATTAAAACATCAAGAAAAGGAATTTTGTTGTCTGTTTCCCATTCAACTTTAAATTTGATGCTGGGCACTAATGCGTTTAATTTTGAGAGGAATTCATTAAAATTACCCCACTTATTATCCCAAAATGTTAGGATGTCATCCACGTATCTCATCCACAGCATGTTTTTGGGTTTTATTGCATTTATTACTGTAGTTTCAAAGTATTCCATGTACAGATTGGCTAAAACAGGACTTAAAGGACTACCCATACTACACCCGAATTTTTTCTTGTAGAATGATTCCCCGAATGAAAATACGTTATTAGATGCACATAATTCAATTAACTTTATTATTTTGTCAAGCGCCAATGGGAAATGATCTGAATAGGGGGATAATTTTTCCCTTAAAAACTGAAGAACGTCCTGTAGGTACTGGTACTTTTGTGAATAGGGAGTCTACGTCAAGGCTTAAAAGTTTTATGTTGTGAAGTGGTATATGTGCTTCTCTGAATTTGTGACAAAAATCTTCCGAATGTTTGATGTGACTGGGAGAAAAAGTGCCTAAAAAAGGAGAAAGGAAGCCAGCTAACCATTTAGAAATTTTGTAATTGAAAGCTCCGGCACTTTTTCTCCCAGTCACATCAAACATTCGGAAGATTTTTGTCACAAATTCAGAGAAGCACATATACCACTTCACAACATAAAACTTTTAAGCCTTGACGTTGACTCCCTATTCACAAAAGTACCAGTACCTACAGGACGTTCTTCAGTTTTTAAGGGAAAAATTATCCCCCTATTCAGATCATTTCCCATTGGCGCTTGACAAAATAATAAAGTTAATTGAATTATGTGCATCTAATAACGTATTTTCATTCGGGGAATCATTCTACAAGAAAAAATTCGGGTGTAGTATGGGTAGTCCTTTAAGTCCTGTTTTAGCCAATCTGTACATGGAATACTTTGAAACTACAGTAATAAATGCAATAAAACCCAAAAACATGCTGTGGATGAGATACGTGGATGACATCCTAACATTTTGGGATAATAAGTGGGGTAATTTTAATGAATTCCTCTCAAAATTAAACGCATTAGTGCCCAGCATCAAATTTAAAGTTGAATGGGAAACAGACAACAAAATTCCTTTTCTTGATGTCTTAATAATCAGAGACACGACAGAATACAAATTTACCATATACAGAAAACCAACGTTCTCACTTTCATATATTCAGTACTTTAGCTATCACGACATTACTATCAAGATAGGTGTAGCTAGCAACCTATTCTTAAGAGCCTTACGAATTTGTTCCCCAGATTTCCTGGAAAAAGAATTTGAACTAATTCGCAAGCAGCTTTCATCTTTAAAGTATCCTGACCATATAATTGAGAAAGCAATTCAAAAAGCAAACGTAATTTTCTACCGACCCCCTAAAGACAAGACCAGAGACACACCCAACAATAAAATAAAAATTCCTCACCTGGAGACGATTAAGAGAATAACCCACACCCTTGGGAAATCCAACCCTTTTGCATTTACCTACCCAAATACCTTAGCCAAATCCCTGATTAACGTCCAACAAAAGACATCTCCCAAAGACTCTGGGGTATATGAGATCCCATGCCAGGACTGTGACCAATCTTACATCGGATTTACAGGTAAATCACTTCCCCAGAGATTAATACAACACAAACGGTCAGTTAGGTATGGACAACAGAACTCGGCTATTTTCAACCATATAAATGAACATAACCATAGAATAAACTGGAATATGTCACGTGTAATTTATAGCAGCAACTGCTGGTACAAGAGTCAAATGATGGAATCGGCCTTAATAAAAGAGAAGCAGGTAATGAACATCTCAAAAGGGGCGTGGATCTCAGATGTCGTCGACGAAGTGTTCATTCAACCAACGCTTAAGAAGATTAAAGGAAGATTATCAGCGGGGGTGACCTAAATTGGCTTACTTGTGGACGGATCTCTGGGTATAAATACCACCTTTTCTGTAAACTTTTCTCATTCATATACCTGAAGAGAGAGACAGCAGTCTCTGAAATATAGTACTTTTCTCTCTACATTTTGGTGTTTTTATGGGCTCCTTTTATTAGATGGAATTCTGTTGTTACAGAACATTTTTACCAGTCATTGTCAGCCCATTATGGAATTCAACCGCCTTTCCACGATTCTTCACTCACTTCCAGAAGTCAAGCCAGTTTTCCGCAAGTTTGAGAAAGAACTGAACAGACTACACCGGCTGAAAAACCAAAAACACTTTTTGGAAGAATGCCTCAAAGAACAAGTACTTCCAAAAATGTACGGATTCGGGAGATGGGCTCTGCAATCAAACCCCTTCCCTCTATCACATAAGATTTTCCTGGAAGAAAGAATCACCAGTACGAGAAACGACATCTTCGTGCTACGCAGAGTTATATATGGAACTCAATCTAATCTTCGCCTCCTCACTACGGACCACATATACAGGTATCTGATTTCATTCTGTTCCGACATTGCTGCCTATAATAGCGTGACTCATTCCAACAGACTTTTACGTAAGTTAAATATCCTAATAGATAATAGCGCATGGAATAATCTTGAACAACAAGACAAAGTTTTAAACTTATCCAACACCCCCCTTACTGTAAATCAACATTTAGTTTTAAATTTAGGCTTATCCTTTGCCCTTATGCCAGACCGCAAAAACAACCTAGACTTCATAGTGGCTTTTGATAAATTCATATCTGACAAAAACTACAGCCGTGAAGAGATATGTTTAAAAGGAGTGTTACTAAATGCTTTAACTGACCTTCATAAGAAATATCCTGTTCCCCGCAGATTCATGATAGCCATCCACTCGCTAAAAAAGTTAGATGTTATAATAAATAGATCCGACAAAGACGGCAAAATTGTAATAATGGACAAAGACTTCTACCTCGACAAAATTAACCAGCTCCTTAGCGACACAAATACTTATGAAAAACTGACGAAAAATCCCCTCCAAAACGTTCCCACAGAATTTTTTCGGAAAGTAAGATTAATTGGCCACGACATAAAGAGGTAGTTGAAACTATTAGAGAAATTTAAAGTAATTAATCCTAAATTACCCTACTTTTATGGCCTTCCCAAAACTCACAAAGACAATCTTCCATTCAGACCCATCGTTTCATGCGCCCGAGCTTTCAATTACAAAATTTCTAAATGGTTAGCTGGCCTCCTTTCTCCCTTTTTAGGCACTTTTTTCTCCCAGTCACATCAAACATTTGGAAGATTTTTGTCACAAATTCAGAGAAGCACATATACCACTTCACAACATAAAACTTTTAAGCCTTGACGTAGACTCCCTATTCACAAAAGTACCAGTACAGGACGTTCTTCAGTTTTTAAGGGAAAAATTATCCCCCTATTCAGATCATTTCATTGGCGCTTGACAAAATAATAAAGTTAGTTGAATTATGTGCATCTAATAACGTATTTTCATTCGGGGAATCATTCTACAAGCAAAAATTCGGGTGTGGTATGGGTAGTCCCTTTAAGTCCTGTTTTAGCCGAATCTGTACATGGAATACTTTGAAACTACAGTAATAAATGCAATAAAATCCAAAAAAACATGCTGTGGATGAGATACGTGGATGACATCCTAACATTTTGGGATAATAAGTGGGGTAATTTTAATGAATTCCTCTCAAAATTAAACGCATTAGTGCCCAGCATCAAATTTAAAGTTGAATGGGAAACAGACAACAAAATTCCTTTTCTTGATGTCTTAATAATCAGAGACACGACAGAATACAAATTTACCATATACAGAAAACCAACGTTCTCACTTTCATATATTCAGTACTTTAGCTATCACGACATTACTATCAAGATAGGTGTAGCTAGCAACCTATTCTTAAGAGCCTTACGAATTTGTTCCCCAGATTTCCTGGAAAAAGAATTTGAACTAATTCGCAAGCAACTTTCATCTTTAAAGTATCCTGACCATATAATTGAGAAAGCAATTCAAAAAGCAAACGTAATTTTCTACCGACCCCCTAAAGACAAGACCAGAGACACACCCAACAATAAAATAAAAATTCCTCACCTGGAGACGATTAAGAGAATAACCCACACCCTTGGGAAATCCAACCCTTTTGCATTTACCTACCCAAATACCTTAGCCAAATCCCTGATTAACGTCCAACAAAAGACATCTCCCAAAGACTCTGGGGTATATGAGATCCCATGCCAGGACTGTGACCAATCTTACATCGGATTTACAGGTAAATCACTTCCCCAGAGATTAATACAACACAAACGGTCAGTTAGGTATGGACAACAGAACTCGGCTATTTTCAACCATATAAATGAACATAACCATAGAATAAACTGGAATATGTCACGTGTAATTTATAGCAGCAACTGCCGGTACAAGAGTCAAATGATGGAATCGGCCTTAATAAAAGAGAAGCAGGTAATGAACATCTCAAAAGGGGCGTGGATCTCAGATGTCGTCGACGAAGTGTTCATTCAACCAACGCTTAAGAAGATTAAAGGAAGATTATCAGCGGGGGGTGACCTAAATTGGCTTACTTGTGGACGGATCTCTGGGTATAAATGCCACCTTTTCTGTAACTTTTCTCATTCATATACCTGAAGAGAGAGACAGCAATCTCTGAAATATAGTACTTTTCTCTCTACATTTTGGTGTTTATATGGGCTCCTTTTATTAGATGGAATTCTGTTGTTACAGAACATTTTTTACCAGTCATATATATATATATACAGTATATAAATATATATATCTATATATATATATATATATATATATATATATATGAATAGGATGGAGAAAAGCCAGCGTAACATCATCCATGTATTTTCCCAAATTTTCGAGACTTTGGGTCTCATCATCAGGGCTGTAAAATATACAAAACATACAAATAAAAAACTCAGTATTAATATTGATATTAATAAAAATGGAAGTACATAAAAGTTAAATATAATATTTAAAAAATGAACTAATATATATATATATATATATATATATATATATAATATATATATATATAAAATTAAAAAGTGAAGAATGCTTAAATGTTAGTACCTACCTCTATGGAGTTAAAAAACTGAGTGACGTTGTCTGGTTTGGAAAGGAGGACGTCAACTATGCTATATATGAACTGTGGAAGAAGTCTGACCATTTAATGGGGGCACAAGCTGTTTGATTGTTAACGACTCCAAAACAGAGAGAGAATAGTCATTGGGCGCTTGTGTGACAATACGAAAATCCTTTTTCAATTTTCATATATATATATTTTTTTTTAGTTCATTTTTTAAATTATTATATTTAACTTTTATGTACATCCATTTTTATTAATTATTAATACTGAGTTTTTTTTATTTTGATATTTTGTATATTTTACAGCCCTGATGATGAGACCAAAGTCTCGAAAATTTGGAAAATACATGGATGATGTTACGCTGGCTTTTCTCCATCCTATTCATTTTAAATGTACGGCGTTCCAGATGCCCCAACCTTCCTGTATATATATAATATATATATATATATATATATATATATATATATATATATATATATATATATATATATATATATATATATATATTGTGAAATGTAAAGGAATTTTTTTTTTCATCCTTTTCATTTTCAATTTTCAGTCGACAAAACACTTATACAGGTCATGCTTTTTCATATTTCATGAATGAACAAGAGCTAAATTTATCTTAGAAATTAGAGAAAAAAAATTCAGGTATATATAACTAGTACCTCAACAGGTATTAGACATTTAACGAAAACATCTCACACCGAGTTTCAAAAGAGAATCGTCCTCTTGCAATTAATCAACATTTCTATTGCCAAGTACCCTAATGAAAGTATATAGAACTTTTACTAACCTTATTTACATATATACACTATGTACATGTATTCATGCCCTACTCGTCTTCAGACATCCGTTTTGGACGCCCTTTCTTTAAAAACTAATTTCGTGCTGGAACTAGTGTCTTCCGGCAGGTAGGCTCATGTCCAGATGGACACATGATCATAATGACCAATATCAGTATCACTATCACTTACATCATATTCCTCACTTACGCTATCACTTTCAGAACCTGACTTATTTATGTCAAAATCATTGTCACTAAGTGACCAATCACTATCACTTCTTTCATTCGCCACTATTATGTAATTATATCGATAAATCACATAAAAAAGTCAATTTCACGGCCGCCGTCGTGCAAAGAAAAAACTGCCAAAACTGACCAAAAGTTGTGCAAGCGTATTATCATCTCATTTCAAAAATAGAGGCATTGTGGCAACTCTCCTTATCTGTCTTCAGAATGGTTTGTTAACCCTATGACATCATGTGGTGGGATGCACTACAGCAACCCCCACACCTTGATTCCCCTTACAAACAGCAGTCTCCTCACTACACAACCTTCTACTTATGTTATCTGTTACCAGACTCTTGGATAAAAGGATATTTAAACTACTCAAATGCCTTAACACTATATTTCCTAACATATAACACTTAAAAACCAATAACCAAGCAAACCCACAACCTAACATAAACAAACAGAACCCAAGATTATAATACGTATATATGAGTGGCCTTATAGGCGAATAGTGCCTCCAGCACTCCAAGTTAATGGCACTTGAGCCACAGTACCATGACCAACGGTACTTCTACGTCAATCAGTATGATCCACAGTCAATCTCTCAATCCAAATTCGTTCCAGTCGTCAACTTCAGGAATATCAATCCTTCAAGAAAGGTTCCACTATCAATTCCAAGATCAGCCATAGTCATCGTCATCAATATTAATCTAATATCTTGGTCACAATCAAGGTTCATTCCAAGCCATCAACATCAATCATACAATCCTTTAAGAACAATCCAACTCATAATCCAATTCCACGCAATAGTCCGCAATCCAATGCTAAATGCTGTGAGATAAGGGGACAATTAATCCTTATCTACAGCTTAGGTGGTGAGCAATGTAGATAGAGGAAGGTTAAGGAGGAACTGCAGTCCTGCAAAGAAACTTCAACCATCACTAACATTCGAAACTAAATAAATAAACAAATAAATAACAAACAACCACAACCTAATCCTATCACTCACATCCGCACTGAAAAACAAAAGTACTTACTGTCAAAATCAAAACAAAGACAATCCAAAAAAACGAAAAATAATCCAGGCAGCTGAAAACACATACACTTTCTGCTGCAGCCAGAACAAAAAAAGGGCACTCACTCGAAATGCTCATTATCACACTAAACTACAAAACAAAACAAAAATAAACAACTACCTCAATTACATTCACAGTTGTTTCTATCACAAACTACCGCTCCACCAACCACCACTTTCTCTCTCTCTCTCTCTCTCTCTCTCTCTCTCTCTCTCTCTCTCTCTCTCTCTCTCTCTCTCTCTCTCTCTCTCTCATTAACTGAAGAATTTGTCAAAACAGAATATTCAACCCTCCACAGTCATAAAACCCCACCTTCAACACCTTTTGTTCTTACTTGCGTGATTTGAAATTAAAGCATTGGTGAAATTGACGATCACATTTTAGTAGCACATAAAGCGTCGATTTTAGCGATGCGCTGCTGTTCGTGGGTTAAGGTAGGGCGTTCAAGCTTCTCCATCTGGCAAGAACCGGTATTCTGTCGTAGAACAATTCGCAACATCTTTTGGTCCTTCGAACCGGATAGCCCTAAGGATCCAGCTCTAGTATAGTCTTTAACAGTTTAGAATTGGAACACTTGCAACTGCTCTCCAATCGTAACATGAAGCCTCCTGTAGGCTAGGTGCTCTGCAACGGAGCCTAGTTTGTTTTTTCCCACGTTATGGTCTATTTAGATGCAAGAGCTTGGGCCAGTGCAAAACTAGCATAACCGTTATGTTAATGTTCTTGTGCGAGGCGTATGCTCAGCCGTATTTCTTTGTGTCATTAGATTAATGTGCCACAGGCGGGTGGAAAAAGCAATCAGGAAATTGTTAATGTAACATTAAGGGCGATGTAATCTCCTTTGTAGCATTTGGAATGGATTGAGAAACTCAAAATGGCAGCCACCTTCATAACGCAAATCAAGTCCCTTGTAGGTTTTCTGACCACCACGATCAGTCGTGCCAGTACAAATCTCGTAAACTCATTAACTGAGAATGTATATCAGAATTTGGTCGATAGAATTCAGTCAGACAAGAAACAGTTGTGAATGTGCATGTCGCATACTGTAAAATTAGAATCATCACTCGAAAGTTAAGTCACCAAGGTCCTGGAAGATCCAGGCCAAATTAATACCTTGTTGTTGAGTCGTATTGGCACGTTGACTAGCGTAACACAGCCAAAAACACGTTTACCACGCCTGAAAGAGCTACCTCTGCCTACGTTTAAAGGCGAAAAAAGCAAATTCGCCACATTCACTGAACTGTTTAATGCACATGTGCGTAATAGACCTGATCTAGACGATGTTGCTAAGTATACCTATTTGTTAGGTTTATTTTGTCCCCAAGTGCAATGTTTGACCTCAAAAATTTCTGCATAGAACTACCCATCTTAATTGAACAGATCAAACGTCTGAGCGAATCCCCGTTAGATCATGGCATGTTATTAAGTCTTACCAACTGGAAGTTGTCGCAAGGACAAGTCTATTCTAAAGTAGTTGAATATCTACGTAAATGTGATTTTTCATTGAACAAGTTGTTTGAAGCACTGGACTTCATTATAAGGTCAATGGAGGATGAATCGTTGCAGAGGGGAGAAGAATTGTCATCAACCGCCCGAAAGAAGGGATCTGAAGCAAATGCTAACCGTGCAACTGTTTGCCTGTTCTGCAATGGCAATCACACTGCGTACCATTGTGCCAAGCATTCTACCGTGGTGGCTAAAAAAGTCAGTTAGTTTTGAACAAAAAATGTTTTGACTGCCTAGCATCGGGTCATGCCAGTAGGCAATGTAACATAAAGCGTAATTGTAAGTCATGTGATGGATGACATCACAGTTTTATCTATGAGAGAGACAACCCACAACCCAGATCCATCACACCCACCAACAACCCTAGTTATCAGTCCTCCTCAAAAACATCGCGAGTAGTCTCGCCGCCTGTAAAGGACCCAGGCACCAACCAAAAGATAGTCAGAAAACGCAGCCAAAAACCAAATATGAGAAATCGTGTGTAACAGCAAAGATGGTCAAGGACGAGCCTTCGACCGAGTTGCCGGCTACCCTGTTACCAACTGCTACAGCTACCATGTATTCATGTAGCAAACCCCTTTCCACCAGAGTATTTTTGGAAACTGGTAGCCATCACAGTTTCATCTCGAGTTGGCTTGTGAAGAAGTTTGGATTACCAGTCATTAAACGCATTTCATTGAATATTGTGCCATTCGGCTCTCAGCCTGTACAAGGCGAGTATGATGTCGTTTCATGTAGAATACACGTGGGTGCCAGAGTAATCCACACTAAACTTGTTCACAATGATGTAAACACCCCTATACATAATGTTGGCCACTGACATAAAAGCGCACTTCCAGCGCAATGTGCACTATGGCTGATGATAACATTAAGGGCGATCTTCTTACTAATATTAGTATCCTGGTTGGGGCAGATTATTTCAGTTTAACAAGATTGACGGAGTGAGTTTGTTTGTGACACATAACAGTGTAACGCCATATGGTCGTGTTCCACAGTGGGCCCTGGAAAGGGTAGCCAAATCTGTTGTCCGCACATTACGAGTTTGTTGAGCCACCCCAGAGATCGATGTTGAGATGTGGTGGAGATTGGATACAGAAGGCATTGCTCCCCATAAACAGTACACCAGCTCAGAGCATGCTGCTATGAATAAAGTCCAGGGTAGCATTGAAAGTGCCGATCAAGGATACCAAGTAAGATTACCATTCCGCGGGCCAGAACGCCCTGATTCAAATTTTCGTAATGCATTAGCTCAATTGAACATGTTAGAAACGCACTTTATGGAAGACCCTGATTACCGCAGAGACTATGAGAATGTCCTTCAGATGTATCTCAACGCCGGGTTCATTTCTGAAGTAACTGATTCAAAGATTGAGGGATATTACTTGCCCCACTTTGGGGTCAAGAAGCAGTCTCAAGACTCCCTTACATATCGTTTTCAACGCATCTTCCAAAATCAAGGGAGAATATTCCTTAAATGACTGCCTTTATCTAGATCCCAACTTAGTTGAAATGCTTTATATGATTTGCTCCTTGAGTTCCGACGCGATCCCTGTGCGCTAGTATCAGACATATCAAAAGCTTTTTACCAAGTATTGCTGCATCCTGACGATGCTAAATATGCACGCTTTTTGTGGCAACGAGAGCCAAAATGGATGGCAACTTATGCCTTCAATGTTGTAGTGTTTGGCATAATTAGTAGTCCTTGTCTTTTGCAACAAGTGCTCCAAGCTCATCTCCAAGAGTGGAGATGGGAAGATATCATCAAATCATTCTATGTGGATAATTATCTGCAGACATACTGATGGAAAGAGATTATTGCCAGGTCAAATTGTAGGGAGTTTGATCAACAGATAGGTTGCAATGAACCCATAGAAGTGAGTGTTCTGGAAATGAACTGGAATAGACGGGAAGATCAGTTAAGTCTAAGGCCTAAGAATGTCCAGAGCCGTAGGATTAGTTCCAATCACTTTACCAAACGAAAGCTACTGTACCTTTTAGTAGCCAACTTTGTCCCCTTAGGGTTAGTCAGCCCCCTTTTCGTACAGGGAAAAATTCTCCTTCAGAAATTGTGGGAAGCCGGGGTGGGCTGGGACTGTGTTGTCAGATGATCATCAACTAGAAGCTAGCAAACTACTCACTCAATTTAACGATGTCCGCACATGTACATTAAAGAGAGGAATTATGCAAAAAGATAGCGATTGCATATGTTTACTGACGTGTCGAGCAAAGCTTACGGTGCAGTAGCCTATGTCAGGCAGGGATCCAAACATGTAAGTCTCTTAACTTCAAAAATGAGAGTCATGCCTCGCATGCAAGCGAAACTAACTAAACCAAAACTAGAGTTACTAGGCTTGTTGTTAGGCTTTAGATTAGGAAAGCACCTTTGTAAGTTGTTTAGCTTTACAACCATAGTGCTCTGGACTGATAGCAAAGTGGCTATTGCCTGAGTGTGGCATCAAGTTGAAGTACGTCCCCACCAAGTAGAATCCAGCTGACATCTTGACCAGAGGTTCAACGTTGCATGACTTGAAAGCCAACCACCTGTGGCATGAAGGACCGCCCTTCCTGCACAGTGAAGGGACCCCTGAACTATGTGTCGAAGAGGGAGTATCTCCAATCCAACAAAGTGTGATCACAGCCGCCCTGAGAGAGCTCAGGGAAGAAGGGACTCTGGCTCCGCCCACTGAACTATGGAAGTTGCAGTGTAGTAAAGTAGATTTCGCATGACTTTTGAAATTTGGGAACTGCCAGGCAGACCCTTTCTTGAAACTAGTTTACTTAAGAACAGAGACACCACCTTCCTATGGTGTGTAGTAAGTTAAAGAGTGGCGTGCCAGTACCCACTCACATTAACAATTTCATCTGTCAACTTAGCCTAGTCATGAGCAATGGCATAATTTTCACCCAGAATAGGTTGATTAATGTCACTAATACTAAGAAGAGATAGTGTTGTTGCCCTCCAAGGGTACTTTAGTATCATTGTATCTCACCCATCTCCATGAAACTCACATGCATTGTGGGGTCAATATCCTAATAACTCTTTTCTGGCAGGAATGTTGGAGCCCAGAATTGAGGGCTACTGCTAAGAGAGTGGTGGGGATATGTAGGGCATGTGTGTTAGCCTTCAGACCTCTTCTCCAACAGCCACCACCTCCACCCCTCCCAACCAATAGAGCACTCATGATCCGTCCTTTCAACAAGGTAGGAGTAGACCACAAGGGCCCTGCCCTATACCCATAGGAGGAGTGGGGCACATTATCATCATCACCTGCTTGGCCTGCCATGTGGTGTATCTTGATTACTGCATCGGCTTGGACGCCAATACCTTTGTTTTGCTGCTTAGATGCTTTGCAGCTACCCATGATGCCCCTACAACTATCTACAGCGATTATGCTATGACCTTCAGGGCTGCAAGCACCTTTCTGCAAGAGGTATACGACGAGGATGTCACGAGAGAATTCCTGTGCAGAACGGGGATCAAATGGATCTTTCAGATGCCCAGATCTCCCTGGAAGGGGGAATTTTTGAAAGATTTATTGGGGTTGTCAAGAAGACTCTCGCTACCACGAGGAACAACTCCGGACCTTGATTAAAGAAGCCGAGGCTGTGGTTAACAACCACCCCTTGATGTACTTGGGAGACATGCGTGTGGACGAAGGCCTCACCCCATCGCACGTCATCCGTGGAGATGTTCGCTTACTGCCGCCCGTAGTTCCTCACAATGAAATGCATCTGACACTGATGACGCGTCAACTCCGACACCAATATTTCAGGTTGACAGAGACCTTCAGTCACTTTAAAAAGAACTGGAGGGAAGGCTACCTGAAATTGCTGCAAAAGATCCCCCCGACTGCACTGCGCACAGGCAACACCATGCTAGTGAATGCAGACCGGCGCAAACTTAGTCAATAACCCCTCGGTAGAATCCTTGAGTTTTACCCTGACAATAAAGGCGTTGTCAGGTCCCTATAAGTACTGTATGAAGGAGAATAACATCTGCGCGCAGCGCAATATATTGTCCCACTTGAGGTAAATACCCATGACAATGAGCGGCGAGAAGCCAGGAGGACGAGAGTGAAGAAAACGAAGGTAATGGTGAGCCAGATATAGACGTTAGCGATGAAGTGAATCAACAGACTGATGAACTCGTTGAAAGTGGTCAAGACGTTAGGAGTGAAATGAGTGAGACAGTACGTGATGCAGGTATCCGACCAAAAAGGAAGGCTGCAAAGGAACAGAGGAAAAGGATGTTGGAGTGGGTAAGAGACGATCTAATATAGTATGTGTATGTGTTTGTTGATGGTAAAGAGGTGAACTCTGAAAGTGTGTACGTTAGAAAGAGTTTTGAAGGAGTTAGGACTAAGATTCTGTTTTTTATGTCGTTTTCTGTTGAGACATTGCATGAGAGCTGACCCAGCAGTCTATGAATGAGCTCAGAAGTGAGAATTATATGTGTTGATTTGTGAACTTTGTACATTTTGTAACTCTTGCATTGCAAGGGAAGAGCTCCCACCATATGAAACTCTTGTACAAGTGTTTTGGCATCTGTGTTTGAACTAAATGAACACTTGAATTTGTAGATCGTAACAATCTTAGTGTAAGTGATCTTCTGTTACTATTCTTGCATTAATTGGCTGGTCTCGTGATGTATATTTCCATCTTTTATGATTGCTACATCACCTATGCACCATTGCATCAGTGTATTATTAAATTTTCTGCCATTAATGATGGCCCTGACATGAGTATGCTCATCGTGCAAATGATGCTTCGAGATACATGAGTGTTGATGACATAATTGTATGCTTGCATTGCTTTTACGTCATTGCAGTTGCCATGATGTGCCCTGTACTCTCTGTTACATTGATGCCATGATATTATTCCAATTATATTTTGATATGATCTTACTGCCATTAGATGGTCTGTGTTGCTGTGTAACATGTTATGATGAAGTTGACATTGCTTGAATTATGCTTGAACCCCTTTGTTGCAATTATTGCCTTGATAGAGTTACAATTTGTACATTGCTTTTGATTCTCATTTGATTGTTGATTCATGTCATTGCATTATTGAGTGATCACTCCGTGTTGTACCTGTTTGCTGTTGAAAGCTAGACCCATGCTGTAGCACTGCACACGAGCCTAGGCTTCAACGACCCCGTTTGACCATGTCTGCCTGCTCCGCCCATTTACCTTGTTGCCTCCTTTTCTTCCTTCCCCCGTTTTTAATTTTTTTTTGGAGGGTGAAGAATGTCGCGAAAAACTCGTGACGTAATCCCGCCCGTCTACCTTCATTTTCCCACCTTTTGCTGGTAGGCAAAACATTCATTGGTAGGCGAATTGCCATGTAAACAACAATATGGCGGCACAGGCAGAATGGTTCCTATGTGATATTATGATTTTATTGTTCCTCACTTCATCCTTCCCATGGTAGAATGACTCATTAGTTATAGTAACATAAATTGCATACGAAAGGAGAAAATGCTTCCTTTCATAGAATCAAAATTATGTAAAAAGACCTAGTCCGTTTGGGTATAAAAAGTATGTAATCGCCACTCGCCCTCTCACTTCTATCTCGTTCAGGTCAAAGCTCTTCTGGGCAGAGTAGGGGTGCACGTGCGACGAGTAGACGCTACCATGAGGGAAGTTGCGAAGGACGCCATATGACCATGAAGTAAGTAATCGTTCTTTGTATCAGCCATCATTTGGCTAATCAACTGAAATCGATGCTGTCATTGTTTTACGAACCTTCGGGAATGTGTTCCTTCTAGTTTGATCGAGTTTTACTTCAATTTAAGTTATTTTTCTGTGTTTTTTTGGGTGGCCCCGTGACCATGTCAAGGTTCACTTTGAAAGAAGGGTGCAGTGTTACCTATGTTCATTTGTCATCGTTCGTTCAACTCATTGTTTAAGTAATTCAGATTCTGGTTTTGTAATAAAATTGTTAAAATCTTCAGTGTTTTCCATTCGAGTTGTCCTTGTGTACGGGCTCGAACCTGTCCTTTATGGTAGGGCTGTCAAGCCTCCCTCCATCTAGCAAGAACCAGTCTGTCGTAGGACAGTTCATGACAACTAAAGTATAATTTATTTGGCACTGACTAATAACTGACTATGTAGCATGGCCTCTTGCAACTACTCGATCACATTCTGTACTTCATAAAAGAATAAATCTATCCACGGCTTCTTTCTCCTGAATGCACTTGCTATATCTAATCATGTTTGGACAACTGCATTTCCTCGATGCATAACCATTCATTTTGTTCACTTTGTTTGACTCTGACAGGCCCTTTTACGTTTTCAAAATAAGGTGCTTCTTTTAGTTTTTTCTCATCAGTATCATAGCTCCTGTAGAATAGGAGAGTCTAGTTCTTTTTTAAATTGGCTTTCTTCATGTTTGATCTTCACTCCAGGCGGTATTTTATTGTACAGTCTTGACGTGCATAATGTACAAAAGCTCTCTTGCCTGACTTACCATTTTTCTTGGTTCAAATAGCCTATATGCTTCACTTGCAAGTCTGAAAGCAATATTCATTTCTGGTCTAACGAAGTTTAAGCAGTTTCTCAAGTATGCTGGTACACCATATTTTAGTGCTTTATAGACTGTAAGAAGTATTTTATATTCTATTCTTGCTTTCACTGGGAGCCATTGTAGCTCAATTAGTGCTGGGGTTAGTCTACCACGTGAATGTAGTCCTTTTACTAATCTGGCTGCTCTGTTTTAAACTCCTTACAAATTTCTTAGTAGATATGGGGAAACCGTAGTGTAAGGACGGCATTTCTGCCGAAATGTCCGTCCTTCCATTGTATAACTGTTTATATATATATATATATATATATATATATATATATATATATATATATATATATATATATATATTATATACCAAAATGTAGAGCAGTTTGCGGCTTTTCCGCCAAATATATATATATTATATATATATATATATATATTATATATATATATATATATATAGATATATAATATATATATATTATTATATATAATAATATATAATATATATATTATATATCATATATAATATATCATCAACATATGTATCCTGTACGCTTAATTATTTGTATGTGCGAGAAAGCACAATCGCAGCGAGACTTCGTCCCCTTTAGTATGTGCGCGTGACAGACACTACGTTTCCCTCCGCACAGCCTCCTTTTATATATCTGTTTCTGATTAATAAACCGGTACAGTTCTCTCGATGTCTCAGTTCAATCCTTACAGTAGTATATAACGTTGCAGTGTTCAAACCTCGAAAGTATTTGGTTGCAAATTGCTTTTTTCATAGTATCATCGTTTAGGTATTTTCTAATAAATGCAATGTTTCTAATATGATAGTTACAGATTTTTTTTTTAAATATGCAATACATGGTTCTTCAATGACAATATTATCAAATAAACAATACTTATCGATCGTTGACGAACCAATAGTTATTATTTTGAAGTGTTCATATTTTCATAGTGCATTGTCAGATCCAAACAACATATATATACACTCAGTTTTGTCTTCATTAAGTTTCAATAACTACGCCGACAACACCCCCCCCCCTTTTTTTCATATCTTTCATTATGCATCAATTTTACTAATGGCGTCTTCTACCGTTTCGACAGAAAATTAGACCTGAGTATCATTAACATACATTTTATACGTAATCTTGCACTTATTTAGAATTCTAGATAGTTTAATTGTGTAAATGCCAAATAGAAGTGGACCAAGAACACTGCCTTGGGGCACTCCTTTCGTTAGGTCTTTCCTTCTCTAAGTAGCTTTTACACCATTTGTATACGTACTACATCATCTTCGATGCCTATACTGCTCCCAGGTTGTCAAGCAGCAGATTGTTGTCAACTGTTTCGAATGCTGCACTTGGGTCGAGCATAACCAGGATGCCACATTTTCCATTTGCTATAATGCTTACCATATCATTTATAATTGCGCACAATGTAGATTCGGCTGAGTGTTTTTTTCTGTACGCTGACCGATCATCAGGTATAATAATGTTAAAGGGGAACTTATGGTTGCATTTTAGCTGTTCCATATGAGTATTATTCCATTTAAGTACTCATGGTGAAAAATATTTTTGAAAGGGGTGTTTTTTTTTATTTTTTACTACCAATTTTCTATTGCACCATGGGCGCAGCCATTTATGTGTGGCTCGTCTGTTATGCGTGATGTCATATTGCGGTCACGGTCTAGGTATATTAGGTCTGACGACGCGCAGGCTACCTGGCTCGCAGTAGGGGACATGACGTCACGCGAAAGACTTTTTTTTTTTTTTCTCTCTCTCTCTCTCTCTCTCTCTCTCTCTCTCTCTCTCTCTCTCTCTCTCTCTCTTGCGAGACAGGTATATAGACATGAGTTTTGTCATTAATGAAAAGAAAGTTGAAACCTTTACTATAGAAGAAAGGCTAGCCGTAATATCTTGTGATGAAATGAAAATCGCAAAACACTGGAATTATGATAAAGGAACATATAGATTAAATAAACTTTATGGAAAGGATCAGCTTATCATGCTGATCGAGGGGTCTGACTGCTAAATGGAGACATCCCATCTTTTATGATCTTGACAAATCATGTGTACATGAGATGGTGATAGGAATGACTGTAGAAGTAGAGAATGCAGGCTACCCTGTAATTACATATTATGTTCTTGATCCAGTGCCGAACAATCATAAATTATGGCAGGCTTATTGGGACAGACTCAATAAAATTAAAGCAAGTTGCAATAAAAAAAAAAAAAAAACATGCCATGATAGGGTAATATTCGTATTTCCCGATGCCCCACATATCAAAGAACTGAAACGAAATCATTTTATCACTAAGGGTTTTTGTTTTGAGGATTGAATACTGATTTCTGATTCGTGTAAGAGGGAAATGTTAAGTAAGACACGCACAGAATTTATTCTGTCTAGCTAACAAGATTAGTGGAATTCGTATAAACTTGAAAAGGCTGATTTTCAGCGTTTAAAATATGCTAAGTCTATTGAATATTTATGTGAGAGGGGGCTGTAAGCGGTATCTGGAAGGTTACTGGAGATTTTATCTCTATGATACATGACTGGCTTGATCTCATGAATTCATCATTCATGATTGGAGATGTAAAATGAAGAAATGCTTATGGAATTGACTTGGATAGCCAGAAAACTCTTCTATATAAAATTATCAATATCATGAATAAAATAAGAGTATGCAACGCAAGTTCAAGTTCACATTACAATTTCCAAAAGGGCGTGATCTGTATGTGTCACTTATGAGTGGGTCTATATGAGATGTTAATAAGGAAACTGTAATGTAGAATATATATTAACATGATAATGGAATCAGGAGGACCCACTAGAATTGCAGACAGACGAGTGGACCGCATGATCATCCGGGTGCTATTAACTATAAATATAGAATTAGAAAGCTGCTTCTCGGTAAGAACGTTGCACTAATCAGATAAAACAAACGTAAATAAAAAGAATGAAAATAACGATTGCTTATCAGCTGAGTTTGTGCCGATGAAATGCATCAAGCAAAGCCAAACCCTATAACGAGCGTAAACGTGCGTTAGAAATTTGCATAAACAGCAACATAAACAATATAGACTTGGATCTAGAATTTGAGAACAACAATGCAGACAACAGTCCGGAGGATATGCCCAGTTTTTCAGCGGATGCAAATAATTTGGAGTCAATATCTGATGTCATTGAAGAAGAATCTTTGCGATATATACGTAAGTGGCTACATTGTTTTAAAAAAATCAGTGCGATATCCTCATTTAGGTCAGGAGATGACTGACACTCAAAGTGACTAAAGGTTCTTGATCAGTAAAATTAACAAGAGTCAACTCTAGTATATGGCGTCTGATTTTTTAAAAATTAAGCTTTATGAGAGATGTATTCAAATCCATTCACGTATAAGAATGCTTGCCTGTGGAATGAAAGTTATGGTGTTGATCTTCCCAGTGAAATAACTTAATTTTTTTGCTGAATTTTGAGTCTTTTAGGATGAGATACATAAGCAAGAAAATCGAGAGGGAAAAAAGAGTAATTCGTGCATAAAATAATAAAAAAATTAGAAGATTAAAAAAATTTTGTTTTCTTTATTTCATAAAATATGTTTCTATTGAATAAATTTATTGGTGTTTTTAAGGAATTTGATATTTAACTACCCTTATTTTTGACAAAAAAAAAAAATAAAGAACATCTTCACATAATATGCTTTTTGGTTTGTATTTGTCAGCTGAAAATATATGATCGAAATCGTAAATAAAGAAGTAGCCTGAAGTAGGACCAGTTAGACATACAGCCCTTATAAATTCTAAAACCCCATTAATTAAACTAGTTAAAAAGGACTAAGTGAAGGCCCTCATCAATTCATGGACATACACACACGTTTAGAAAACTGCCTTTCACCCCATCACACCACGCACATGGCGACTGACAAGAATAAATTTCAATTCAAATGCATACAGGTGGAGGCGCCATAGTAGCTAATATAGATAGAGGTAGATAGCCGCCCTATATTTTCGTCAGTACCGTGGTCTGTTCAGAGGGAAATTAAGTTCCCAAAACATATTAATAAATTTCATGGCTATACCTAAGAACCTGCTCCTAATGTCTTCTTTTAAATCTGTTAGCAAGAAATGGTCCGAACGGACAACGGTTTGTGTCGTAGGTTCAAAGGTTTTCATGTTGATATCCTCCTCCCTGTGAGGAACCATCAGCTAGCAACTTGATTTTTCTCTATTTGACGGAATCCTATAGAATGATATGCCTTTTGGACACTTGCCAGAAGTATTGATACAACCAAACGCCATACAAGTTGGCATAATTGTCACTATTTGAATGACAATTGACCTAGAACACGAGGACAATACCGAGGACGCATGCAATACGCGTGCTTCGCTGCGCTTGTTATTGTAGTCAAGGTATATAGAATGCTCCCTTATTCTATATACCTTGATTGTAGTAAGACGACCGATACACTACATCATCGGTACTGATCGGCCAGATGGCATTGGCTACATGGTCGAATCCTGAATAAATTTGTAATTAAATTGTAAAAAATGGGATTACGTACAGATTCGAGCAACGACTCATTTTTTTTAGCTTATTAAAAATTCTGTTTGACGAAATTTAATGGCTATTAACCAGAAGTTCCCCTTTAAGTTGTCCTAAGTGTTTCCATTTTTTTTCGTCAACTACCATTTCTAAAGTACGATAGGTTCAATATTAGTCTAGAGTAGCTTAGGTTTTCAGTATCGCCTTTTTCTTTATTTATAGGCTGGCTGCATACAGCCGAGCTTTTTGCTATCTGGGAAAGATGCTTGAGCTAAATTCATTTTGATAATATATCAAAAAAATATAGTCCCGCAACTGATCAAAGTTTTTGCCTCTTTTAGATAATTGATGGGAAACTGCAACAGTAGAATTTTTTGCTTTTCTCATTAATTTTTCGAAGCCGTTTATAGTCAGTTCTTTACAAATTTTACTGAATTTGCTATTTTTGTTTTTTTATGATCACTGGGAGATCTGGAAAGTCCTCCCTACGTAAGCTATGACAGATTATTTTTTTGTTCTTCAAATTAGTTCACAAAGTTATAGGCCATGGTTTTGTAGTCACTATAAAAAAAAAAGTAGATTCATTTAAGGTAGATTCTTGTGCCTACGAGACGTTTGTTTGGCGGCTTCTGATTGGCTGATAACGGGAGGTATGCTGCTCGCTCAGTTTGTCATTATTTTCGTCTGTGGCTTAGAAAACTAGCAATATGTTTATATGTCTTCAATTATCTCACGCTTTGCTCAATATAGGAAAGATTAGGCTCTTCAACTCAGCCTGAGCTTATAGTCAGGTTGTTTCTGAATATTGTTTCTAATATTATTTTATGAATATATTTTTAAACGGAAGTAATAAACAACAAAGAATTAAGAAAGATTGACTTCCTTTCAGACTGAGTCAAGTATGGATGCAACATTTTTAGACATTCTTAATTTTCTCTTTACATATTTCACCCATCTAAAATATGAAAGCACCAGTGTACTCAGGGTGATTTTATTGTTTAAAAACACGAAATTTATTTTCTCTTGATCGCATAAATTATGCAGAATCCGATGATAAATAAAAACAGGTATAAAGAATGAAATGTTTCTCTCTTAACTTTTACTCGTTGTAATTCCTTTGTGTTTTATCTTATTGATTTCAGGAAAAGATCAATTAGTTGTACATTTAATACCGAATCCTTTAGTAAGACCAAAACTTTCCTATCTTTTGCAAAACGTAACAAAATTTAAGAAATATAAACATATTCCTAGTTTTCTAAGCTACAAACGAAAATAATGACACACTGAGTGAGCGGCCTACCTCCCGGTACCAGCCAATCAGACGCCGCCAAACAAACGTCTCGTAGGCACACGAATCTACCTTATGTGAATCGACTTTTTTTTCAATAGTTACATCGGGTAGAACTTAATTTTCCTTCTTGGGTCCCAATTGATATTCCGGCTAAATTGTCATGGATTTTTAAATGATTTTTCCTCACTAAACATTTAATTGTAATAAATTTTCTCCGATTTTATAATCAAGTCGTTGTATACTGATTTCTGGCTGTTTTCTATAGTGACCAATTTTCATTGCTTCTTGATTCTTTTGAACTTTTTCTTAAATTTTTATTTTTCTTCTTTTTTTACCTTCACGTAATTCACTGTTAAACCATTTGGCATTTTCTTTTACCATTATTTACCTTGTTACTCCCAGACATTTATCATTGTAGTTTGACACCAATATACTTTTGTTATAGACTGTAAAACAGCTGACTTGGTCGCTGTCAAAGTATTCCTCAAAATACACCAGCCTGCACTCTTGGCTCGTTTCTCTTATTTTCTTTATGCTCTCAACAATAAATTCAACATACAGGGGAACTGATGAATTGGATACATCTGACAACATTCTCAAGGGTTGCTTGTGAGAGAGGGAGAGGGAGAAGAAGCGAGAGTGGCTGGTTGTTTCATCTGTTGTCTTGCGCTCGTTGGAAACGATAGGAAGGGTTGTGAGGAATTTCTCTCACAACGATTTTATTTTGTAATATTTTTGTGTATTCACTTGTTTCCATGCTATTTTTCTTTTATTATAGTTATTAGTGTCTGTCTCATAAGAAATTATTGATTGATTTTCACTGCGTATTGCCGTCTGTCAGGTAATCAACAGACAGGAACTATGTTACTGTATTTGTATTCATGTGAAAACCAAATATATTCTCATGCCCATATATTTTGTAAAGATATTTACGTCTACATTGCATGACATAATAAGGGTGAAAGAACCACATCTATTCGAGAATGACACTGTTAACATTATTTTATCTGATTTTGCTATGTTCTAGTACGTAGTATCTGTGGTGCGCTTAGTACCGAAAAGATGGTTTTACACAAAGACGAAGTCTTTTGACGTAAACGTCAGTAGACCTTTTAGTAACGAAGTATAATTACTGTTTTAGGTATGATAATTCATTTGTCCTTGTATATATGAAATTGCTCTTGGTGAATGTATTGCGCATATTACGTATGGTAAGAGTTGAAGGTGTTATTGGGTCTTGTTTGTGCCTCTCGCCAGAGAAGCCATTAGGAGAGGTCAAGAGATCGGAGGGGAAAAGAAGGGCAGTAGTTCGCCCCTCTGAACGCTCCTTTGCGTGCCCATCTAGGAGTGTGTATGCGTATGTGCGTAGTACACTGTATGGGCATATCACCCAAAATTGTATTGACACACACCACCAATTAATTCACTACATTTAATAAATATGTTGAAGTTGCACACTATTATATTTGGAATGTAATTTTGACAACGAAGTTGATAATTATTGTAGAGTTTTTTATGTTCATGAAAACCTTGTACGTCAGTTCTGCATTCGTGGTAATTGTATAACTTGTCTCTTTTTCCCCAACAAAACCCGAATGCAGGACGGAACGAACAGCTTCTTGGCTCAAATTTTGAGGTGACCTGTTATCTAGTGTTGCGTAGAGATGTGTGTGTGTGGATTTAGAAAGGGCGATTGCCCTTATTCTTTGAATTTTTTCGTAATTTGTTTCATTTGAGTGCCATTGATTTACAATTCCCCTTGAGTGATTAATTTCATTTGTCACTTATATGTTATTACCCTTTGATATGTTTAACTTTTAGTTATTAAATTAATTTTAACTTTACATTTATCAAATGCGTTGCAATATCCCTCGATTTTATCTCATTTTTCCTATGTTTCAGTTTTGTGGATGGTGAATATAAATTGATCTGATAAACCTTTATTGTGTTCATACTTTAAGGTTATGCAAATAACTTTTAGAAACGAGATAACACAGCGGTCCTCTAAGGTCTGAAAATCAACCCGTGAGTACTGCAACATTTAGAGAGAGAGACAGAGAGAGGCGCGTACCTCTCGTCGTATCTGTGTAGCGATTTATGATCTGAGTTCATGTCTACAAGGACTGCTCAGTAAGTCAGTGAAAGTACTTAATTGTGGTACTATTCATTAATGATATTGGTGTGTTATCCTCGTTAATAATGAATTGGGTTGAGAGATATCTCCCCATAATTTAGAAACCGCAAAGGGAGTTTTGTGGAGTTGTTACGTAAGGCTTTTAGCGGTTTTTGACCAAATAACAACGTTAAGTATATAATACAGTCCACTATAAGTCCATCTTTTTCGCCACAAGGGTTTTTGGACATTTTGCATGTTTATTATATTGTATTTTTATGTTTATTATTATTGTTCAGATAGTATGGGGGAAGGTTTGTGCCTTTTTTTCGTTTTGAGAGAGAGGGTGTGAATGATGAATGGGTGGTTGACGAGTGAACTGCTTGTTTGATGGGTGTTTTGGCATGTTGAGTGGCTCGGTCGCTGAGCATTCAGAGTCAGTCAGGTGCAGTCAGTCAATGAAGGCATTCAGAGTGAGAGGTGGTCAGTCGGTAGAGTCGTCTGTGTGCATTTCACATAAGTTTTGTGTATTTTAGTAATCAAGTTCTGTCGTTCTTGTGTCAATCTGTGGTTGTTGAGTTGGTGAACGATTTGTCGTATCTGATGTTTGTGAATTGGTATGTAGTCTTCGTGCTTGTTTGGTATTCAGCAGCTTGTTGGTGACAGTTGGTTTGGTGTTTGGCGGTTTGCTGGTGGCGGTGGAGTTTGTTTTTCGACTTCCATACCGCGTTGAAAGCACAGCTTCTCACCTGATGGTGTCAAGTTTTTTGGTGAATAAATGTGTTTGAGATTTTGTTTTCTGCTTTGATGAACCAAGTGTCCTTTTAGTAATTAAAGTAACGTAAAGGGGAAAGTGTGGCTTGGGGAAATTTGTAAGCCAGAATTGATTAACATAAATGTGGGGAGGTCTTGCTTGCTGGTTTGGTTGTAAAAGGACGGCTGGGGCAGCGAGGTCAGTATGACTGCTGAATAGGTAAAGATGGAAGGGTTGGCTTAGATTAGGAAGGTTAGGGAGGAACTGTGGTCGGCGAGGGAAATTAGGGAAAGGGTGGAAGTGGAGAATGAGAGGCTGAGGATTGAGTGTGAGAAGCAAAAAGAGGGAGTTGGCAGAGTTGAGAGCGATGGTGAGGAGTGCAGAAGAGAGAATGTAAGGGGATGAAGAGCGAATGATTGAGAAAATGGATAAGAAGCTGGAGTTGGTGATGATTACTGTACAGAAAATGTTTAGGGGACTTCTTGGAGAGGGGGCCTGTTGGAGATAGGCTTCCTGGGTCTGGTGACAGGCTTGAAGCGCTGAAGAAGGTGAGAGGGAGAGTGGATGAGAGTACAAAGTTAAGTATATCTTAGTTTTACCAGACAACTGAGCTGATTATCAGCTCTCCTAGGGCTAGCCCGAGGGATTAGATATTTTTATGTGGCTAGGAACCAACTGGTCACCTGGCAACAGGACCCACAGTTTATTGTGGGATCCAAACCACACTATATCGACAAATTAATTTCTATCACCAGAAATAAATTCCTCTGATTCCGCGTTGGCCGAGCCGGGATTCGAATTTTGGACCACCGGATTTGCAGCCGAGTGCAAAAACCACTCGTCCAGCGAGGAACTCATGAAAGTACAAGTGAAGAGGGTGATGTGTATGTGATAAGTGAGGAAAAGAAGGGAAAGACACAGGACAAGGATAGAACTGAGGACAAGGGTAAGAAGGGAGCTGAGAAGAAGAAGGTAGGTAAGGATGACGGACAGGACGAGACAAGGACTGAGGACGCTGGTAAAAGGGCTGAGAGTAAGGGAAAGGATGAGAGTGACTCGGATAGTGGTAGGTGGGAACAAGTAGGCAAGAAGAAGAAGGGTAGGAAGGGCGCGGCTAAGAGTATGGATGAGAATATGGAAGTAGATTCGCTGTATTCGGAAGAGGTTAAGAGGGGGTCAGAATGGAGGTAGCGGAAGTGGGAGTGAGAGTGAGCAAGAAAAACGAAAGGCTGTGTATATAAGAGAGGTACCCCGATGTGCATGATACAAGGAATATGGCAGTAGGGATATCGGGGACATTTTTTTTAAGGAATATGAGAAATATTGTACAGCAAAGTATTGGGATAATAGGAGTTTGAGTTAGAGAGGTAGGGGAATTTTTGACAGGATATTTGTTAAGTATGTATGGGATAATAATGAGTGTAGGGGATGTGTCATATGAGAGTTAAGACGGATTATGGAGCAGGCTAGGAGGGCAAAGAGTGGTATTAGGTATAGGAGGAAGAATGATTTTGAGGAGGCCAGAATGAATATTGGTGAATTGTTGTCGATGGATGTATGCCGGTTAGAGACATTAGCTAGGAAAAAGTTTGGGGATGAGGGAGTAAAGGAGTGCAAGGAGTTAATGAGGAAGTTGTTAGCGACTGTGCCCAAGAGTGTGTATGAGTTTATAAATTTGAAATGTAAGGAGAAAGTAAGATGGACGAATGAGAGGTTGACATGGAATGATATCTTAGAGATAGTTGAAGATTACAAATTACATAGGTGTATGAAAGAGAGCAGAAGTGCCAGCGTCAAGACTGGAGTGAATGAGTGTATATGCCTGAGTTTAGGAGCTATAGGGAGGCAGTTTAGAAGGGCTGAGGCGAATGGCAGAGCAAGTGGTTGACAGGAGCATTAGGGCCAGTAACGTAAGTATGGCGAACCCTAAGAGAGATAGGAGTACGAGTGTCGGAGGGTTAGGGTCAGTTAGCTGTGAGTGGGAGTAGAAATGTTATAGATGTGGGAAACCAGGGCATAAGAAGAATGATTGTCGGTGGGCATTAGGAGCTTGTTTCGGGTGTGGAAAGATGGGTCATTTAGTTAGTGAGTGTCAAAGAGATAGGGAAATTAAATGTTATAGATGTGGGCAGACAGGGCATATAGCCAATGGATGTTGGGGCACCTGTCTCGAATTTTTCTACGACAGACTACCGGTTCTTGCCAGATGGAGGGAGGCTTGATAACCCTACCTTAAGGGACAGGTTCTAGCCTGTACACAAGGACAACTCGAATGGAAAACACTAGATTTTAACAATTTTATTACGAAACTAGAATCTGAATCACTTAAACAATGAATTGAACAATGACACATAAGGTGACACAATACCCTTAATTCAAAGTGAACCTTGATGTGGTCATGCAGCCACTCAAAAGGACACAGAACAATCACTTAAATTGGAATAATACTCAATCAGACTAGAAGGGACACATTTCCAAAGGTTCGTAGAACAATGACAGCAATGATTTCAATTGATTAGCCCAACAATGGCTAATACAAAGAACAATTATTTACTTCATGGTCATATGGCATCACTCGCAACTTCCCCTCATGGTCCACACAACCCCCATCTGGAGCCCGCTTCCCCTTTAGCGAAGGTTAGGATTCTCTAGAGTGCGGACAGTAAGGGTGATGCATGTGCAGGAAGGGTTCAGGGATAGAGCCCACGAGTGTGAAGGTAAGATGCAAGTGGGTGTTTGGTCGCTTTGATTGATAGTGGCTGTGGTGCCAATGTTCTCTTTAAAAATGGAAGTGATAAGTTACGGAGTAGGTGTGATGTTAGAAAATGTAAAGGGGAGGTACAAGGAATAGGGAATTTAGGTATGCCTGTTGTGGGAATGTGTGGAAGGATAGAAATCAAGAGGGTAGTGATGGATGAAAGTAACTTTTTGTGGTCGAGGGAATGAATAATAAGTATGATATGTTGTTAGGGTATAGGTTCTTGAAGGAGTGTGGGATAGTGGTTCATCAGAGCATGATTGAATTGCAAGATGAAAGGGAATGTACGTGGGTAATCGTACTTTGATAGGGATGGAGGGGTAGACAGTAAGGTATGGAAAGGGGAAGGGGTGCCGTTGGTTGCGAAAGAGAGTGTGAAAGTGCTGTGAGAGATCAGGGAAGTTGTTAGTGTGAAAGTTGTGTGGCCGGGTAGTCTCGGGATCGCCAACGGTGACAAGTGTGAATATGTGGTTGAAGGTGTGGATGCAAGCATTTTGGTAAGAATGAGTGTGCATGTGTACGACAGGGTCATAGACATGGAGAATCCTCGGGTTTTTGTGGCCTCATTGCCGAGTACTAGGAAGAAACCTGTGCGGGGTATACATGAGGGTGATTGTGTAGGGTTGCTATACACGTTGGTGAATGCGGACGACGAAAGGTATGTTAGGGAGCGATGGGTGATGACAGGTAGTGTGAAAGAAGGTGATAGTTGGAAGTATGATGAGTTGAGAGAAAGAGTTAGGATGGATGAAAATGTTAGTGATGGTGACAGGGAGGGATTGATGCGGATGTTGTGGAATAGGCAGAGTCTGTTGAGCCATGGAGACGAAGATTTTGGGGGTCTAAGCCTCCGGAATTTAAAAAAGTTCTGGAAGATGATGCCCCTATACATCAGCGTCCCCGACACTTTTCCATGCCTATGGCACAAGAGATTGAGGAGCAGTGTGAGGAGCTTGAGAGAGTAGGAGTGATAGAGAGGAATGAGAGTGCCTGGAATAGCCCCCCCCCCCCCCCATAGTCCCTGTACAAAAGCCAGATGGAAGTTTGCAGATGTGTGTGGTTTACAGAAGGGTGAATGAAGTGACTTGAAGGAGCGATTCCCGATGAATGTAGTGTCTGATTGTGTGTACAAGATGCATTGAATGAGGGTGTTTGCCAAATTAGACATTGTAAGGGGCTATTATCAGATGCCTCTTGAGGAGGGAAGCAGGCCTGCTACAGCTTTTTCGAGTGGTAGTTACCACTACCAATTTAAAAGGTTGAGTTTTGGGTTGGCTTATGCACCTGCTGCCTTCCAGAGGGTAATGAATGTAGTTTTGGCTGGGTTTGATAGGAAGAAAGTGACTGTGTTTATTGATGATATTCTGATTGCGAGTGAAACTGTTGAAGTGAATATGGAGTTGCTTGAGAAGGTGCTGGAGTATTTGGAAGAGGTTGGAGTGAAAGTGAAGCTTGAGAAGTGTACATGGTTGGCTGGGGAGGTGGAATTTCTCGGCCATATGGTGAGTGCAGGTGGTGTAAGGAAGAGCGAAAAGTTTGTGCAAAGGGTAAGAGAATTTCCACGTCCCCAGACTGTGCATGAGTTGAAAGGTTTTTTGGGTTTGATTGAGTTTGGAAGGAAGTTTGTTAGGGACTGTTTGGGGATAGGAAAGCTGCTGACTGAATGGATTGGGAAGAGAATTTGCACTAAGCTGAAGTGGGATGAGCAAATGGTGAGCACGTTTGAGAAATTGAAAGAGGAGGCTGGAGGGATGTCACCTTGGCATTCCCGGATTATGGCGAGAATGTGAGTAGGCTTGAGCTCTACACAGATGCTAGTGAGCTTAGTATGGAGGGATGTTTAGTGCAGTTGCAAGAGGTGAATGGAGAAGAGCAATTGAGAGTGATATCCTATGTAAGTAAAGCCTTTAATAAAGTGGAGTGAAAATACTCTGCAGTTGAGAAAGAGCTTGCTGCTATGAGGTTCTGTGTGAACACGTTGAAAGTGTTTTTGTATGGGGTAAGATTTGTTTTACAGACATACCATCGGCTGTTAGTGTATATGATTAAGAAAGAAAGTGTGAAGGCTGAGATTGCGAAGATGATTGAGGATTTAATTGTGTTTGACTTTAGGTTAGAGTATGTGCCAGGGAGTAAGAATGTGGTTGCGGATGCGATGTCGAGGATACATGGTAAGGGTGACGATCCAATGAAAAGCGACTGGGACCCTGATAGAGTGCCTGACAGTTTGGTTGCAAGAGAGAGGTTTGTGTGGGACGACAGAGTTTGAGAGTGTTTGTTTTCGGCATTGAAAGATTTGGAGAGTAAGGGTCTGGTTGAGGGAGTACCCGAGAGCACAAATAAGCTGCAAGGTTCGTGAGTGATGTGCAGAAGGAAGGGACATGTACGGAGGAGCAAGGTGGGGGAGAAGAGATGTTGTTGTGGTTGTTGTTGGCAGTAGCGGAGTTGTTTGTGGTTGTAGTGTTTTTGTATTTTGGGTGGGACAGACCATTTGAGTGCAGGAAAAGCTAACTGCAAATAGAGAGCATGGGATTTTGAGAATTCAGTTTGAAGGAATTGTGAGGGGGATTTGAATCAGAAGTATGAAAGTGGGGAAATAACTGGAGGAATGTGGGGAGGATGCTTGTGGTATGGATGATCAGGTAGATGCGGCAGTGAATATGTGTATGCATGGAACCCAAGGAAAAATGGTGACGTTTGTCAGAGTGAATGATAGTGGGTACTGTATCTTAGCTGATACAGGTGTGCAGGTTTCCCTAGTGAGTGAGTCAGTGGTAAATGAGATTGAGAGATGTGATTGGGGAGTGAAAAGGCAGTGTACAAGTGTAAGAAAACATGGGTTAGGACAGGGAAGTGTTTTAGTATGGGAAGAGGTACAGCTGAAGGTTAGGTTAGGGGAGTTGGAAGTGGTACATAACTTTATAGTCATGGGGAAGATGATACGCCAGCTTATTTCTTCAGGGATAATATTTTTGAGGATGCATGATGTGAGTGTAGACATAAGGAACGGGGTTCTTAGAAAGGGGGTTAGTAAGATAGCAAGGATTCAGGATAGTAGTGTGTTTGTGGCGAACTTTGTGGGTATGATTGATGTTGCTAAAAGCGAGAATGATTTGTTGAGCAAGGAATAGATTGAGGAAATGAAAGATAGGTGCTTGGAGATAAGTAAGTTGTGGGAATGCGTTTTTGGAGGAGTGCATGTGGAAGATTGGCCGTGTGAGTGGGAGGTATAAAAGAGGTTTGTAAGATGGTTTGTAGTGTGCAAAAATGGAGTGTATGTGCCATTGTTTCCCAGTGACTTCACCAAAACATAACTTAACCCACTTGATTCCACTTCCACAACTTCAAAAGACCCCTCAAACTTTTCCCTTACCTTACTCACATTCATTCTTCCCCTCCCAATCACCTCTTTCAACACTTTATCCCAACCCTAAAAATTTCAAACCTCCCACTTGCTCTCTTCCACACATCCCGATCACTCTGAGATAAAAGTGTTGAAAGAGGTGATGGGGAGGGGAAGAATGAATGTGAGTAAGGTAAGGGAAAAGTTTGAGGGGTCTTTTGAATTTTGGAAGTGGAATCAAGTGGGTTATGTTTTGGGGAAGTTGCAAATGGATTGGGGTATAGATGAGGTCAGGGCACATCACAATCAGCTCTGCAGGTGGAGGGATGTGGCACAGTATGTCCAAGAGAATGCAATGAGTGAGTGGTTGAAAGTGAATAAATATGAGCCAAGCATCAGTGAGGAAATTGATTTTATGGAATCAGCAGTTAGTATTGGTTGAGTAGGGAAGAAAGTGGAAGAAGGTAAGAAAAGGGAATGAAAGGGAAAGGTGAGGAATGCATGATAAAGGGGTTAGTGTTAGGGTAGAGATGGTTGATAGAACGTGCAACACAGATAAGCCTGGGGAGGGAATGGATGAGACTTGCAGTGTGTGTGGGTTTGAGTTGACAGAGTTTAGCAAGATTTCGACAGGAGGGGACCCAAGTGGTTAGCAATGAATGAGTCTCTTCAAGAGTTTGATAGGGATATTAATGAGGTGAGTGATTTGGTGGCAGAGATGCGGGAGATATTGGGGCAAGAGTTAGAAAGAGTAAATGAGATAGTTGTTGTGAGTTTGCAACAGTTGGTATTGGTGTAATCTGTGACATGCATTTGTTTTTCTTTTGTCTACGGGGTCCACATTGCAAAGCCTTTTTTTATCGGTTAGTCCTGAATAAAGCCTCACCTTAGGAAGATGCGTTTCATCGTTCCGCCTCAATCCTTGAAAACCTGATATCTAATTGGTCAATTAGCCCCTTATTATCACAGGTTATGGGCCCAGAAGCTAATTGAGAAGAACAGATACGGCTTCGGAATCACGAAATTGAAATGGCGAGAAGACTACAAGAATTGGTGTTTCTCCATGACTAACTATTTAAGAAGACAAGGATTGTGGTCGGCTGTGCAAGGGATTGATACGGCAGATGGGAAGGAGCGCAGCGAAGAATGAGCTCTTGCCAACATATGCCTCATGGTAGACCCTCAAAATTATCAATATGTGAACATTGCAACAACAGCTAAAGAGGCATGGGAAGCTCTGAAGAAGTTTGAAACCAAAGGCCATTGGAGGTACTTATACCTGGTTTGAGCCATGAGCCAGGCAAGATTTCAGAACTTCAATGGTATGGAGGGTTATATTGCACACATCATGTCTCTGGGGCAAGAAATAAAAAGTCTGGGAGAAGAAGTTAAGGACAAGTACCTGATAGCCATGATATTCCAAGGATTGCCTAGTGAGTATGACAGTTTGGTCGTGACTCTGTGTGCTGGTGGAAAGGATATGGTTTTGGATACTGTCATCACCAAACTACTGAGTCTGGTGATAAGAAGTCTCCTGGTACAAGGGGTAATGATAACAAATGGCTGAAGGATACATCTAATATGCGTTGTTGGTGCTGCCACGAAAAGGGGCATCCCATTAAGGAGTGTCCTAAGCCGAAGGACTAAGAGGCGCCTGCTAGTGAGAAGAAGTATAACAAGAAAAGTGATGATGGTGGTAAGAAGTTTACTCTAAAGAAAACTTTTCTGTGTGCTTTGTCTGCACAACTGACTGATAGTATGATAGTGATAGATTCTGGTGCTGAAGGGCATATGTCATCGGACAAGAAATTTCTTGTGAATTGCAAAGACTGTGAATTTGATCAGGGTGTTGTTGTTGGTGATAATAGAAGATTAAGATTTGCTGGTACAGGTGACATAAAGTTGTCATCAAATAATTCAATTGATAAAATATCAGATGTTCATTATGTTCCTGGTTTGAGTACTACATCGTTGTCTGTGTGTCAATGTACTGATCGTGGTAATTGTAGAGTTTTAGATAAAAAAAAAAGGTAATCCTTTGTTAATTCTGATTCTATTCCCTGCCGTGAACGTCTTTTGTTTTTGAGTTCTCGGCCCCGTTGTTGTGTTGGGATGACCCCGCCGTGCTGGTCCTTGGTGGCAAGTTGTTGTAACGGGATTCACAATAAAGACTGTATCCGGCCACATATTTTAATTATGCTCATCCTAACAATAATAATTAATGTCCTGTTTACATCGAAAGGCTGTCAATTTGTTGATGCTGATGATTGTGTTGTAAATGGTTCAGTTTTGGGTACTGGAAGCCGAGAGAATGGTTTGTATCTTCTTGATGGAAAACCAGACACCAAGTCAGTTTTTGTAAGTAATGTTCAGGATTATGATCTGTGGCATCAAAGATTAGGACATGTTGGTCAACAAAAATTGAAGTTTTTGTGTTCTCACTCACATGATGTGAAATTTACAAATGTAAATGATGACATGTGTGTTGCTTGTGCTTTAGGTAAACAATCAAGGCAAAGTTTTCCATGTTCAATCTCACCCAAAGTTTCTGAGGTCTTAGATCTCGTACATGTAGATCTGTGTGGACCACTCCCTGAGAGTTTTGGTGGAGCCAGGTATGTACTCACAATTGTTGATGATTACTCTAAGTTCATCAGTGTTTATTTTTTAGTGAATAAGAAACAAACCAAGGACAGAATTATGGAATATATTGCTCAATGTGAAACTCAGAAAGGAAAGGTACTGCAGGTTTTCAGATCTGATAATGATTTGCATTCATTTTTAGGTATACCCCTGAGCAGAATGGTGTTGCCGAAAGGCAAAATAGGTTAACATTTGAAGCAGCTAGAAGTATGATGTTTGACGCTCAGTGGTCAAATAAAATTGTGGACAGAAACTGTCAATACTGCTGTGTATGTTCAGAACAAAGTACCCCATACTGGTGCTAATAATTGTATTCCTGAAGATAGATTCACTGGACTGCCTGTGAAATATTCTAATTTGAGAGTTTTTGGTTGTAATGCTTATGTGTATGTACCTAAGCAGGTTAAGAGGTGACAAATTGGATGCAAGAAGCAAGTGTTCGGTTTTTGTTGGGCTTGACAGAGAGACCAAAGGGTATTGCTTGTTTAATCCTGATAAACCAAAGGGTATTTCTGTTGAGCATAGTGTTATGTTTGATGAAGGTAAGTTTACTGCTTGCTCCGAGGGTGTGACAGATGTAAGTGATGTTGTTTTCTCAGTGGCTGATTTGGTCGAAGGAAATAATGTAGAGGAAGTTCCTGTTGATGAGGAAGAAGGTGAGTTGCGTGCTATGGTGACTTCGAGGGGGAAACTAACAGAATTAGTGGGGAAATTAATGAAAATATGCAAAATAGGAGGTACCCACTGAGAGACAAAAAAAAGGAGAGTTTCCTGATTTTGAGATGTATACTAAATTTTTGTATTGAGATGTTGTGTTTGAAGATCACTTTGAACCAAATACTGTTAGTCAGGCCCTGGAAGGCAGAGATAGTATTCACTGGAAAAAAGCTATGAATGAAGAGATTCAGTCTTACATAGAAGATAATGTGTAGGATCTTGCTGAGGAGCCTGTTGGTAGAAATGTTGCAAAATGTAAATGGGTTTTTAAGATTAAGCGGAATTGTGATGGGGGTGTTACTAAGTTCAAAGCTAGACTGGTAGCTGTGGGAGGTATGCTCACAAAAATATGGTATTGATTTTTTAGATACTTATGCCCGGGTCCTCGTTGTCCGGTGAGTTGGGAAGCAGGATGTCGCCCCTGGTGGTGGACCTGGGGGGTTCGACTGCTTTCCTTGGGCGGCCCTGGCGACGTCTGGAGGCGTTGTCGGATTCTGGCGAGGCTGTGTCTTGCGAGGGCCTTCTGCGGGGTCATCTTCGTCGGGAACAACGGAAGGCTTCAGTCTATCTATCGAGACCCAGTCCTCGTGGCCGCTGATCGAAGCGAGGAACGCCTTCTCCTCTTGGAGGATGACGCGGTGCGGTCCTCGGTAGGGTCTCGTTAGGAGCGGGCGGGTGACGTCGCTCCATATGAAGACATACTTGCAGGAGTCCAGGGCCGTTGGTCGGAACTGCTTCCTCCTGTCAGTGTAGGTCTCTCGGCAGGGAACGACTTTCTGGGCGGCTGCCCGGAGTCTTGCCAGTGGGATGTCGGGCTCGTCGCTGTCTGTGGGGAAGAATTCACCTGGCACTGTCATCTTTGGCTTTCATTTCCTTTACAATTTTCAGGTCGTCCTCTTCATGAATAAAGTTGTGTAACCAAGGATTTAATTTATTATGTTATTGACAGTGTTATCTTCATACCCTTTTCATTCACTAATATATTGCTGATTTCCTGAATCTCCTGCTTTGCCTTTTCTAATTTTCCCTGTCTTGAAAGCTTACAAATAAGTGTTCGTCTCTTGCCACTCTAACCTGTTCAACTGGCGCCGTTATTTTACTCACAAATTACCTCTCGTCTTTTACTGCTATGCTCTCTTCATTTGTAGATTTGATCAGAAGCACTTTTTTTTGCACTCAGCATAAGTTTTGTCTATGTTGTCATATAGTATTTACATTTTTATCAACATTGTTCATATTGTTTCTATTTTCATCAATGTTGATCATTAATTACATAGCTAGTTTTCTGAGCCGAATCCTGAATCAGCTTTGCTAATATCTCTGTGTTTGCTTTTATTTCTTCCATTGCATCTTCAATGAGTCTTTTGTGTGTTCTTTGTTCAGGCCTCTTGCAATTGATACAGATGTACACTACGTTGTCAGTCCAAAGTATGGGTGAATATCTGTCCTCAGTACCTGAACATCTGTAGTGGAACCATGTATCACATATTTCACAGCACGACAGCAAGTTCCTTTGATATTAACTTCGTCAGTGCAACAGCCGCAAGTTGCTGACTCTAGCGATTTGGATTGACTCATCCTTATCCAGTATTTTCGTTAGTGTTCCAACTTCAATAATTGTGAGATAATGTTCGTATGATAGTTTGATCTTTCATCTACTTGATTTAATTTCTACAGTATTTTTCTCTTTTTTCCTTTCTCTTTTTCGTACTCATTTCGAACATTGTGCAAAATCAGCACTTTTGACAGAACACCCTACAGACACGTCCTAATCGTATGACTGCTATTGTTCTTCACCCGTGCATATCTGCACATAATTTATAATATATGTAGAATTGAAAAGAGAGGTTCTCTGTTTTTGTAACTGATATATTCTTTCACAATTACAAGATGAAAATTAAATTCCACAGTTACCTGCAGGATGAAATCTAGTCTCTAACGTTTAGACAATTCGAGAGGGGTAAGATGGCGGACACAAGGAGTCATTTCTAATAATAAAAGTCCATAAACAATGTTCGACGTCAGTGGTTCTCAATGTTTACTGTCTTCATCAAAGTCGTGGCCGCTGTAGTTAAGAGACCATACGAAACGTCAGTCCATTAAAAGCTACAAAGGCATTCAGCCTTTTGTCTTAAACCCAGGAACGATGGTGTTTATGTCACTGAATGATTACCTACAAAGGGTAAGTCGTAATAGGTATAGCTATATAGTTTAGGCCTAGCGGCGTCTAGACCAAGTCTAGCTTAGCTTAGCCTAGGTCCGAGTTTCTTCAAGCCTAACGCTCCCAGGCAAGGCTCAAGCCAACAAAATGTAGGGTAGGCTATTAAGATTTGGGAGTAAGCATTTAGTACCTAGTATATTTTATTGATAGCTAGATAGGCTCAGGGGCAATAGTAGACTAGGGTGAAACACCGCATGGCACAGGGGTGGACCATGTACGATCAATGTGTACCACCCCAAAAAAAAAGTACATTATAACGCGTTCTGACACCAGAGATGGGCATCAGTCGCGACTTGTTGTTGGTGAGAAACGGAGCTAAAGACCTCTAGGTACTCTCCTTTTGAAGTAACTATTTTCTCCAAAGTTAGAAATGAAGGCCAAATTTTAAGTTGTTCCGACACGAGATACAAACCTTTCGGTCCTTTTACAATAGGAAGTTACTAGCAGCAGCTGGATAGGTCGTAAGCTTTCGAACAAGGGGTTCGGTAGTTAACTGCTTGTCCGACAGTGCGCACGCCGCGCGACTGGTAGGTGAAGAACCACTTTTGCTTTCGGCCTGCTGGCGTGTAGACGTGTGTATCATCGCTCTCTGCCCGCTTCATCGTCGTTGCTTTCACATGGTTGTGTTTTCTTTTCTATTTATCTAGTGAAACTGAATTGTAAGTACAATCATTTCAACTTTATTTCCATTGAATTCAATTGTGAATTAAAGGATCATGGTTTCACCACGCCCTCCGATTACCGGAGTGCCCGGGACTGAAGGGCGTAAGTGCGGGAATTCAAGGTT